>NC_071274.1:12746504-13046504 GCF_023375685.1 Ictalurus furcatus
TTGTTTCATATCCAGGAGCGCAGAGTATTTTTGTGTGTGGTTTTTTTTTTAACAAAAGATCAAAAGGTTAAGCAATAAAGACAAATTTTCACAGCCTTTTGTTTGCCTTTGGGCGCAATGATAAATGACAGAACATCACACAATTTTTTGGTGAGCAAAAATATTAGAACATGTGACTGACAATTGTTTCTTGTTACCCAGGTATGTCCTGTTAGATTGTTTGTTTAAACAATAAATAGCTCTGAACATGTACTCAAAGATCAAAGAGCTGTCTTTGGGAGTAAAGCAAGCCATTTTTAAGCTGAGTAAAGAGGGAAAATCTATCAGAACTGTTGCATAAGCATTGGGCATAGCCAATACAACAATTTTGACTGTCCTGAAATAGAAAGAAATCACTGGTGTACTAACAACCTGACCTTGAACAGGCCAACCAAGGAAAACAGCTCATGACAGAAACATTGTGAGAGCTGTGAACAAAAACACTAAAAACAACAGCCAGTGACATCAACAACCTCCACATGGCAGGGGTGAAAGTATCACAATCCACCATTTAAGGAAGACTTTGAGAGCTGAAATATAGAGGCCATACTACAAGATGCAAACCACTCAGCAGTAAGAATCTGAAAGCCAGATTGGAATTCGTAAATAAATACAGAGACGAGCCACAAAACTTCTGGAACCAAGATTAACCTCTACCAAAGTGATGGAAAGGCCAAAATGTGGGGAAAGAAAAGATCTATTCATGATCCATAACATACAAATTCATCTGTGAAACTTGGTGGAGGTAGTGTCATGGCTTGGGCTTGCATGGTTGCTCCTGGAACAGGCTCACTAATCTACATTGGTGATGTAACTCATGAAGGTAGCAGCAGAATGAATTCATAAGTCTACAGGAACATTTTGTCTGCCAATTTACAGAGAAATGTATCTAACTAAATCAGGAGGAACTTTATCATGCAGCAAGACAATGATTCAAAACACACTGCCAACTCAACAAAGGGGGAAAAGTGGAAGGTTTTAGACTGGCCAAATTAATTACCAGACCTTAACCTAATTGTGCAAGCATTTCACCACCTGAAGAGGAGACTGAAGGGAGAAACCCCCAAACAAACAACACCTTAAAGAGACTGTGGTAAAAGCTTGGAAAAGCATCACAATTTGGTGTCAATGAGTTGCAGGCTTGATGCAGTTATTGCATACACGGGATATGCAACCAAATATTAAGTGTTACTTGAATTGACTTCAAGAATGTTGTCTGTTCCTATACTTTTGCTCACCTAAAAATTGGTGTGGTCTGATAGAGGAGATTCTATGTTTTATGTTGTTTAACACATTTAGATGTAAATACCAGAAAAGAAAAACTGATACACTAAACTCTCGTCTCATATCCATCTTTTGATCTCAAACCCATATGTCTATGGTGTATAGCACAGACACTCGATTTGGCCTTGCTGTTCCAATAGTTTTGGAGGAGCCTGTATATACACCAAAAGCCATAACATTAAAACCAGTGACAGGTGACGTGAATAGGCAGCACGTGAACAGTCAGAGCATCTCCAAAACGGCAGGTCTTGTGGGGTGTTCCTGGTATGCAGTGGTTAGGACAAAAAAGTGGTCCAAGGAAGGACAACTGGCGAACCAGCGATAGGTTCATTGGTGCCCAAGGCTCATTCACATAGGGAGCGAAGGTTAGTCCATCTGGTCTGATCCCCCAAAAGAGTTACTTTAGAACAAACTGCTAAAAAAGTTAATGCTGGCTCTGAGAGAAAGGTGTGAGAGCACACAGTGCATATAGGTCAGACTGTCCATGCTGACCCCTGTCCACCTCTGAAAACACCAACAATGGGCACGTGAGCATCAAAACTGGACATGGAGCAAAGAAATTGGCCTGGTCTGATGAATCATGTTTTCTTTTACATAATGTGGATGGTCGGGTGCATGTCGCTTACCTTGGGAAGAGCTGGCACCAGGATGCACTATGGGAAGAAGGCAAAGTGGCGGAGACAGTGTGATGTCCTGCTGAGAAACCTTGGGACCTGGCATTTATGTGGCTGTTAGTTTGACATGTACCACCTACTTAAACATTGTTGCAGACCAAGTACACCCCTTCATGGCAGCAGAATTCTCTAATGGCAGTAGCCTGTTTCAGAAGCATAATGTGCCCTGCCGCACTGCAAAAATTGTTAAGGAATGGTTTGAGGAACATGACAAAGAGTTCATGGTGTTGGCTTGGCCTCCAAATTCCCCAGATCTCAATCCAATCAAACAATTTTGCAGTGTTTCAGGGTGCATTATCCATCTGAAAGGATATATTAATATGCAAATATTAAGTACTATTTATGAAGACTATCTGTTCCTGTACTTACTATGTTCTTATACTTTTGCTTACCTAAAGATTTGGTGGTCTGCCACCAAAAGGTGCCATGTTGTAAGTTGTTTAACATTTCTAGATTTATATATCAGGAAAAGAAGGCTGAAATTCTGATGTATCGTCTTATATTAATTTTTTTATCTCAATTCCAAATGTCTTCAGTGTATAGCAAAATCAAAAGAACTGGCCTTGCTGTTCTAATACAAACCTAAAATCAAAAGAGGGATCCAGTTCCCCTCTAATACAGGACTGCGTCACTATTTGCCTATATGTGAGTGTTTTCTGTGTGAAGGCTGAGGTGGTGTTGGAGAGGTTTCTGAGTGAGAAAAGTATGGAGGCAAAATTAATTCTCCAGACTGATGAACAACTGACTGAAAGTGAGAAAAAGATTCAAGGTAAGCTGAGCATAAGCATATAATCAATAGCATGATATATTCAAATATAATGTGAATATTATTGGAAGAATACTGGGGAAGCCCCCTGCAGATTACATATCTTGGAGGTTGACATGAAATTAGAATGACTATGTTCTTAAATATATTCTTAAATTGTTTTATGGACAACTACTAAATATGGCAGGGTATGCTCTGACTAATCTTGTGCTGTGTGTACTGGCTGACTGTTTTTCCACAGAAATGAAACATTATTTAAAATAAATAGATAAGTAAATAAATAAATACAAAATAAATACTTCAAAAACAAGTAAATTAATTTTCCAAATAAATCAAGTAAAATGTTTAAGTGCCGGGGCAGTTCACAGAAACTTTAAAGCATCTTACTAGTTAGACTGACCATTTAAGGTTGACTGAAGGCTTGAACAAAAACACCTTACCAGTTTGGCTATTCATATATATGTATTTTTTCTCTCTAAACAAAACAATGCTCAATTTCAATACAAATAATACATAAACCTTAAATCCTTACTTTTCCCAACATTTAAAATCAAAATTTTTAAATATTAGATAAATATTATAAGTTAACTATAACATTGTATTACATTGACTTAACTTTTGCAGTACTTAAGATGACTGTAGGCTGAGAAAATATCCTTTTCTATACGTTCCATTCTTTACACTTTCTCCCCCTTTGTTCCCTGGTGATGGGTGATGCACAGAGGAGAAAGAACAAGCAACTCTGCTAGAGCAGCAGTATAAAGTAGCACAGAAGAAAAAGCTGGAGATGGAACAACTGATGCAGGAGGAAAGAGAGAACCATGTGCAAAGGTTGCAGCAGCTGGAGAGGAAGTTTGAGGAGGAAAAGCTTCAGCAACAGCAGGAGCGGGACAGAGCGCTGGAGAGCAAACTGGCTGAACATGAAGAACTCATGACAAAAGGGTTTAAAGAGAAAGCCCAGATGCTAGAACTGGAGATTGAGCAACTTAAAGAAGAAAAGAATAAACAATCTGGCAGTGTTTTTAAGGATTATGTCATGCCTTTTGTAGACATTGCTAAAGATGTGTTTTCCACATACCTCCAATATAAAATCCTGAGGAAAAGCCTGGCAAGCCCGTTCATATAATGAACTTGTAATTTATGTAGAAGAATCCATGGCGAAGAATCAATCAGTGAAAGAATATGAAATATTATACACAAAGGGTAGGGAGAAAAAAAAATATCAGCACATGATGCTGTCCCAAAACATGGCAGTGAACTTTACTGAAAGTTTAAGGCCCTTTTCCAATTATAGACTTGCCTCCATGTATGGCTTAGGGCTGTGACTGATTTTAGTTTGGTACTCATGAAAGTAAAATGCAATGTAACATTCCCTGTTTTAGCTGCTATACCATAAATGATCATAGGAACGAACTTGTTTTACTAATGTTAAATGTAATAAACAAAAAAAAACAACAAAAATGTTTTTATTGGCAAATTACTGCAGTCAAAGGAATAAAATACTTTGGGATGTGGTGTTATTGGAAAATAATCAACTTTGGGGTGGTAGTGGCTGTTTCATTATTTGTCACAGCACTACTTATTATAGTGTATTCATTACTTATGGAATAAAAATCACTGCTAAATTTCAAATAAAGTTTATATACTGTTCACGTTATATCTCCAGCCTAAAGCACCAACCAATGAAATGTGTAGAATAATACAAAATATTGCACATATTGTTCGTACTAAATTGTTTCAGAAATGAAAACAAAATCTAAGATAAAACAAAGGCAACATGAGTAAACACAAAATACAGCTTTAAAATGATAATGTTATTTATTGAAGCAAAAAAAGTTATCCAACACCAACTGCAACTGGACTGTGAAAATGTCATCAAAACTGAAATAATACAAATGGAATTATGGGAATTATGTTGTCATAAAAAATGCAAAATAAATCAATATTTCAGCATCTTCAAAGTAAATACCCTTTTTGTCTAAAATTTCTAGAAATTTCCAGTATTCTTGGAATTTTCTCAACCGATTTCTTGAGGAATCCCCCTGAGATGCTTTTTAAACAGTATTAAAGGAGTTCCCACCTATGCTGGACACTTACTGGCTGGTTTTTTTTTTGGAATATTTCGCTCCAAGTAATCCATTTTTTTTTTTTAAATTGTAACTTAAATGTTTTCTAATGAAAGAGATTAATGTTGGCACAATTATATTTTTGTCTACAACACCGATTTCAAACATTTATTCATACACCTTAGATTAAAAGGTTAAGATCATGAGAAACATTTCAGTCAAGCGTCTCCAAACGTTTGACCGGGAGTATAGGTTGACTTGTGAGTGTGTGCGTTTTACCTTGTGAATGTGCACAGGTTTTATGAGTAGATTACACACACATAGCACACAGTCTCCACAAGATTTCTCCGCAGAGAACAAACTTGCTGATTGATGCCTACCCACTTCTTGGATTTTGGTCAGGGTTGATGCCCAGGAAGCACCTATGAAGACAAGACAAAACAAATAAAATCCATTTTAAAGTCTGAGTGTTTGCCTAGATTCGCTACATTTGTAATACATTTGCAAGAGCAGTACATCAGGATTTATTTTACAGTACTGTTGAATTCTACATTCTGATTGGCTCAAACATACTGATTACAAACATACTTGTACTAATTATTTTACTATAATCTATGAAGCTATTCCACATTTGTTGACCACAACTACATGTGCAATTATTGAAATAACTTAGGTTGGGGTGCTCATTTCTGTTCCTGGAGATCAACCTTTTGTTGGCTCAGGGTTGGAACTGAACTCTGCAGGAAGGCATATGTCCAGGAACAGGAATTAGAACCCCTTAGAATTGCCTTAGGTGTTTCTAAGCTAAATATAATACCCTGCGATATTCTGCTCTTTCTTCAAACCTGACTGCTAGCTGCATAGCTTGCAAGTAGTGGTGGGAATTACATTTCATCCCATTGACTCAGATCTTTTGTTTTCATTCACACAAAACACTGATTCATTCACAAAATATTTGCAAGCAATGTTAGAGAACAACACTTGATCACAAAAACATAATTCATCATTAATAACTGTAAATGCTGTAAAAGACAACTGTATAACTAAAAAAGGTTTTTAATGTCATTTTCGTCTGCTTTCACCACAAATGTGAGGGATTTTCACTCTATGAAACAACAACTTGCTAACTAGCCAGCTCCCTTGATACATATCCCTTGATACTCCCTTGATAAAATACATTTGCTTGTATATTCTCATTTCTAAGTCGCTTTGGATAAAAGCATCTGCTAAATGAATAAATGTAAATGTATTCCCTAAAATAACTGATTAGGAAGCCATATTTGCTTGAACTATAGCTACTAACTTATTTACGTCTTACTTTAATCCCAGCAGCTATAGTGGTAGCAGTGCTTTAGAACTGTGGATGTAGAGAGCTGTTGGGGATCAAAGAGAGCATACAGTCAGAATAATAGTATATGGACTTTTTGGTGTTGTAAAGTTATAATAATAATAATAATAATAATAATAATAATAATAATAATAATAATAATAGTCAGTTAAGGTTGAAAGATTAAAATAATATTTGTTGAAAGATAAATTATTTTGAAGACGGAGCACAATTACTTACTAGTAGTGACTAGCAGTCTGAAAATGTTTTTAACCATTATCCATTCAGTTGCCCACTATCCCTCAATTCAGTTTGATTTTGAAAAAAAAAAAAAAATTCACAGTAATTTGCTGTCATATGACAGCAGATGGTCCACCTTAATGTGATATTAAAGTAAAACACTAAATACAGTATTTTAATGTTTTTTAAAAAAATAAAATAAAATAAAAAAAATCTTGTTAAATCTTGTGGACGTCTGGAAATATTTTACAGTGTGTTTTTTTCGAGGACCTATCCTTAAAGGGATCTAAGACTAGACTGAAGTCACCTCCAATTATACACTTGCCCTCGACAGCTGCTAAGCGTAACAGTAACTTACTAAAGAACGTGGGGTCGTCATGGCTTGGTCCATAAACATTTACCAGGGTTATATGTTCTCTGTTCAATTCACATTCAATAATTACATATCATGTATTGTCAGTGTGTCGTAATCAAATTAAATTGTAGTTTTTGGTAGATTAACAATGCAACACCTCGACCATTGGAAGAATAAGATGAGTAAAACACATGGCCTACTTATTCTCTCTTCAGTTTTCTGTGCTTCTTTTCGGGAAGATGAGTCTCCTGAATAAAAGTTATATCAGCTCTCCTCAATTGTGAGAGCACCTTCGATCTAGATCATGTGACTTCAAACAGCAATCATTGATATCCTCACTAACAAACATACAAATGTTTAATTAAGGATTTGCAGAAAAACTGTAAATGACTAAATGTAACAGTGGTTCATTAGGACAGTTATAAGACAGACTACTGTGATATACCCAGGCACAGTAGATGGCAGTGTGCTCCAGGATGGAAGACTCTAAGAACAGTGAATAGTTTATAGTCACACGTCAATGAACTCAACAACCTAGCTTGTTTAAATTCAAAAAGCAAAGCATATGCAGTTTGTCTCTCCTCCTTTATACATTTTCAAAGCGCAAATGGCAGAATTCATTTACAGGCAAAGTGATCAACAAAATAACTGCAGGACAACTGGTGGCAATCACACATTTACACAAAGATTTTTTTTTGGTTTGTTTGTTTTGAGTGATATCTCATGTTAATTTAATCGGACCAAATACAGGAGAAACTATTAGGCCAACAGAGTAATGTTTTTATGCGTCCATTCATTCTTCCAAAGGAACATTGTCCTAAACATTATAGGAATCGGTGTAGGTTTGATTGACACCCATAAGTAACCACTGGACCATGCATTAGGGTGTAGCATAAATTCAATAAAAATAATAACCTAGGAGAGAGGGGAGAGAGGCCTACTTCTCTCATATACTTGTTTACGCTGCATTTTGCATGTTAAAAAGCCTTAGTGAGGAACAGGTGGTTAAAGAAGGCTGTAGGTAAACACTCCAGAAGTGTAGATATATATCTGAGCTGTATCTAACTGCAGTGCTGGTTTGTTAGTGTCTCAAGTAAGAATAATAGTCAAGTTATTCTTACCACTTCATTAATATGAACCCTACACTGTAAAACTTTTTTCCTCTGTACAGTTGAAGACTGGAAAAGACCTGTGATTTTTTTTTTCTAATCTTCAACTGTCCAGTTTTTGGTGAGCCTGTGCCCATGAAGGCCTCAGATTCCTGTAATTGGCTGACAGGAGTGGAACCCAATGTGATCTGTTGTTGTAGCCCATCCACCTCAAGGTTTGATGTTTGGTGCATCCCAAGATGCTTTTCTGCTCACCAAGCTGCAAAGAGTGATTATATGAGTTACTATATCCTTCCTACCAGCTTGAAACAATCTGGACATTTTCCTCTGAAGGTGTTTTCACCCACAGAACTGTTGCTCACTTAATGTTTTTTTGGTTAACATACCATTCTGTGTAAACTCTAGAGACTGTTGTGTGTTAAATTGATTCCCATGAGATCAGCAGGTTATGAAATATTCAAACCAGCCCTTCTGGTATCAACATCATGTCACATTTGTCATGTCTGTTCCCCGGAAACAGAAATGATTAGTTCACGTCTCGAATCTTCGAGTAGTTCGTTCATCCTGTTTCCGGTATTGCATGGTGCACTGCCTATGCGGTGGTCACCGGAAGAACGAATGACTTGAACCCAAAGACTCGAGAGGTGAACTAATCATTTCTGTTTCACCTACAGAGCCTATGGGGATGTTACAGTGCATGTGAGGTCAAAAATGAACGGATCACTCTCTGAGACAACTCGTTGTTCCTAAGTCATATTAAAGATTCGTTCATAATGAACGAATCATTCATGAATGAACGAATCGTTCATGAATGACATCACTAATTGCTACATACATGGTCTAAAATCTAGTGTAAAGCCTTCCCAGAAGAGTGGAGGCTGTTAACAGCTATATAAATAGTATTTAATAGTGATCACACACTGATTAAAAATAACATTAATATGGGAGACCCCACATTTTCATAAACCACTATTAGAATTTCAAACCTAATGTAATAACTGAAGAAACTGAAGGGTATCTCTGTATTTGGGTCAGACTGCAATAGATATAATATCTATTAGTTCTAATATAAGATTTCATATAATATAATAAATAGTATATAAAATCTTATACATATTAAGGATATGTTAACGTTACCAATCAATGACGTAATATTCATTACCTAAGTCAAGGATGTCCTTGCCTGAAAAAAGACAACTATTTCACAGTGATCATATGACTGGTCGTCATGAGGTTTTAGTATAAGGCGACCACATTGACTTTACACACGCTAACACACATTGTATAACTGTTTGTATAACACACGTTATGTTGGGCTTCTCTGGACCAACCGCTCTCTTTCCCCGCCGCCGCTCCGTTTACTCTCTCAGCTCCTCATTACTGATTTGCCCACGCAAGCAGCACTCCATCAATGGCCATGGGTTTCCACGTGAGGCCTAGGCCTGCCCATATATAAATAGACTGACGGTGCTTTTAGCCAATAGCCGAGTAAGCATCGTTGTGCCCGCCTACTTTCATTGGAAACGCAATTTTCGGAGCCAATCTGATTGGTCGAGGAGAGACTTGGCTGGTGGAGTTTGAATTGAGGTCATCGCTCGCGCTGGAGATTCAGGGCAACAGCGTGAGGAAACAGTGAACGAAAGCCAGTGCAGTGTGTCAGACCATACTGGAGGCAGAGCCGAGAAGCCCAGGAGTCATTACTGTAAAGAAGTTCGTCTTGGAAATCTTCAAAAAAAAAAAAAAATTTAAGATAACATTTGAACTGACAGGTAGGCTGTGTTTTCATTTCGCATTTTTGGAGTGTTTTCTCTGGAGTGTTTATAACGCTGAAATTTCACTGACCGCAATGTGTCGGGTAGACTGGAACATTTCCTTTTTTCCCTTTCACTCCTTACAGTAAAAAAAAAAGGGGGGGGGGCGGCTTGTGCTTTCCAGTTATTTATCACATTACATTATACAATGAGATAGCAATGAGAAACAGGTGTACTTCTAGAAGCGCGTCTTTAACCCACATTGTTTAAACAAGCGCGTTGCATAACTGTGTCACAGAGTGGGTCAGCCCCGGTCGCGGTCTAATATCGTCCGCAAGTGGAAATAGGAGGCGGTTGCATCAAATATCTTATTGAAATATAACTTTAAAAAATGTACACCTTAAATGGATCCATCCTATGACATGTTTTTGTCACATAAATCTTCCAGAGCAGCAAAAGCTAAAGGGGAAGTTCTAGAAAAGAGCTTGTGTTCTTACCAACATCCAAGTCACAGAGATCACACTTTTGCTTCATTCTGATGTTTGATGTGAGCATTAACTGAAGCTCTTGAAGCTCTGTATCTGCATGATTTTTATTTTGCATTGTGCTGTTACCACATGGTTTGGCTGCTGAGATAACCACATGAATGTACAGGTGTTCCTATTAAAGTGGACAGTGTTTTGCCTCTTAAAGTCCACTAAGCATTAAATAATCTTCCAGAGCAACAAAAGTTAAGTGGGGAAACTCTAGAAAAGACTTAAGAGCCATGCCATGATCAAAGTCACAGAGATCATGCTTTTTCTTCATTCTGATGTTTGATGTGAACATTACCTGAAGCTCTTGACCTGTATCGGCATTATTTATTTAATTTTGCCACATGGTTTGCTGATTAGATAATCGCATGAATGTGCAGGTGTACAGATGTTCCTAATAAAGTGGACAGTGTTTTAACCCTGAAGGTCCACTAAGCATTGAATAATCGTCCAGAGCAAGAAAAGCTGGGGGGTGGGTGGGAATACTAGAAAAGATGTAAGAGCTTGTGTTCGGTGTGTAAAACATCTTCGTGCCAAGATGAGCTTTCCGTGACACTACCATCCCTGTGGGCTCACTATCTGATGGGCTGAAAGATCTGAGATTTCACCACTGGGACACACATCAACACGTAGCTGCCCTGTCTGGACACAGTAAACCGGCTTTCCTGTAAAAGCATTCCTTACCCGGTCCTTTTTTCACTTTTGCCCTCTTACGTCACCACTCTTATCATTTCGTTGTGAAGTTAACAGGAAAGTAACTTGTTTAAGACCTTGGCAAATGTGGAGAGTTCACTCCTTAATGCATGGAAAACTATTTAATAAATAACCTTGTGTGTTTCAGATAATGTCCGTAAACGTAATCATTAGTTTACAAAACGATCTTAGTATTTTTGTAGAAAACTGTCCCCAGAAATCTTTTTGTATGAATATTTTAGTAATATGGGTCTGATCTGTTAATTGACTTCACATGTAATTCATTTGAATATATGAATATTTGTTGAATTAAGATAATTCATTCATTCATCTTTTACAGTTACATTTATATAGCACTTTTCTATACACTCAAAGCACTTTACATACATCCTGCACCAGAACGCTCACCAGACACCAGTTATTAGTGGAGAGGAAAGAGTGATGTAGCCAGTTGAGGGATGGAGATTTTTAGGGGGCCATGATAGAGAAGGGCCAATGGGGGAATTTTGCCAGGACACCAGGGTTATACCACTAGTCTTTTGCAATAAGTGTCCTGGGAGTTTTAATGACCACAGAGAGTCAGGACCTCGGTTTAACGTCTCATCCGAAAGCCGGTGCTGTTTTTACATTATAGTGTCCCCGTCACTATACTGGGGCATTGGGACCCACACAGACGACAGGGTGAGCACCCCCTTCTGGCCTCACTAATATCACTTCCAGCAGCAACCTTAGTTTTCCCAGGAGGTCTCCCATCCAGGCCAGGCTCAACCCTGCTTAGCTACAGTAGGAAACCAGGCGAGAACTGCAGGGAGATATGGCTCTGGCCAGTGTCCGCTTTATCCTGGTCAGTGTTACAGTGGATCTGGACCCCATCCAGGGACCACTGGATGTGAGGCGGAAATACACCCTGATTGAGACACCATTCCATTGCAGGGCACCACTTGCATACATATTCACACACTTTCATCTAGGTCCAATATAGTGTAGACAATCCACCTACCAACATGTTTTTGGATAGTAAAACCCCTTGGTGGGTGGGTGGGGTGGGGTGGGGTGGGGGGGGGGGGGTAAAAGATTAAAGAATGAGAACTGTGGCCTTAGAGGGCAGAGTCATTGCAAATAAATACAGAGTTATTCTGACCAATCATCTTAATCCTATGATGAAACATTTCTATCCTGATAGGAGTTGTTTCTCCCAGGACAACCTGCCCACATCCACAGGCTGAGTGGTCATTGAGTGGTGTGTAAGTGGTATATCCTCACTTGTTTGCCATGGACATCTGCAACCTTGATGACCTCTTTCTGTGAACATATGTGCTTCTTGGATACGGAAAGAAGTACCAATAACAGCAGTCTGGCTTTCAAGACTCCATCATGCACAACTAGTCCTCTTGCCTATCCAGTGGTGTCTCCTACCTGTGCTCTAATACTTGTACCTCTGTAAGGTAATAATGGTGTTTTGTTTTCAATTTTGTCAAACATGAAATCTTTGCATGGTCTTTACTAAAGGTATGCTATTGGTGCATCATTGGATATCGTGCCAGTGTAATATCTTGTAGGGATGATAAACTATCACACAAGCCTACTTAGTGGCCACTACACATTTTCAAAATCCCAGGATCACTGTACTGCTTATACAACATGATGTGTTTTTCTGATGAGGCTCAGACATTCCCCTTTTTTTATATCAGTACAACAACAGGAAAGAAGAAAAAATGGTGGCATCAGTGCCAGAGCAATATGGTGTCTGCTATAAGGTATTGGCTCCTGAGTGTGCGTAAGTTTGTAATGTGATGTGATAATGCTAATTATTAAAACTGACCTAGTCCTAGATGAGGTGCTCCAAATACCTTAATCTGGCTTTAACCTGTGTGCCTGTGTTTTAACTAATTCAGCATCAGCTCTCTTGCCTGCTAATACTCAGCATTTGTTGGTTTAAAGGTAAATATTCTAGGATATCAGATTTATTACTGACCAGTTAAGCCATGAAGAAACGTGTTTAATTTGCATAAATTGTTGTGGGGAAATTGTAGCTACCTGATGTAGTCATGATGTCATCTTTAATTGTAGCTACCTGATGTAGTCATCTTCTGTAGACTCATCATGTGCTGTTTTGTAGTTATGTTGATTCTTCAGTCATTTACCTAACTCCGTCTGTGGGTTGTTGTTTGTCTGAATGTGATTAAAGAGTGAGTTCATAGTTTTCATTTGAAATAAAATTCTATTTAAAAGAAATCATTGAAAAGAGTTTGCACAGATACGCATTTAAGTACATGGAAATTGGCGGGGAGTTGAGACATCTGGTGTTGTCTCAATCGAGATGAAGATAAAGATTTAATCATCTAAATATTTGGGATGATTTTTGGCTCGGATGCTCATGTACACCAGAGATACTCCAATCTATCAATGTATCATCATGCCTCTATCACACTCCATTTCTATGTAATGTAATATTTTTGTCTGGAGCTTTTATTCATTCATTTATGTCCTGTAGCTGCTTTATCCTGTGGCATAAATATACTTCTGGTAGATTTTTTTCTTGTTGTTGTTGGTCAAGAGCCTATAGCACAATTCGAGTCCCACATTTAATTGTGTGCTTTTATGCAGATTGCAGTGGATTCACTTTCACCGGGGGGATGACTATGTGCACTAGAAAATAAAGAGCACATTTGGCAGGCAGTGCTGAAGTGGTTGCTGTGTTATTGCATACCACGGTGTTAGGCGTGGAGGAAAAGATGATGACGCACATTGAGGGGGAAATGCACTTTTTTGCTTCAAGAGAGGCGTTCTGGCCATGAGTCATGCACGCACAATACAGTACATGTGCAGCAACCCTCTATTTAAATGTTTACTCAACCAGTGCTTTTACTCCTTAAAGCAGTATAAAGAAGGGTCTGTATACTGTCTGTACACGTCACTGTCACTATTCTTTGAGGCTTGGTTAACCATTATAATAGACCAGGACTATGTAACAAAAATAAGTCTGGGCAATAAGATAATATAATATTGATATCATGATATATCACAATATGATTTTTCTGGTTGTTGTAGATATTTACTTTAAAAATAAATGTAATTACATTTATTATTTACATGTAACTGATTGCAGTAGGGTGGTGAAGGCAAGACTGACCGGAAAAAGCCATCGGACATCACTAGAGATGAATTGTTGAAAGCAAATCAGGTTTTGAACAGAATTTCGTTTTTCAGCCAAGAATATACTTTGACACCTCTACCTAAAGAAAACATGAATATATTTTTACCAAAAAGATATGAAAAGGATTTAACTTGGGTTATTTTCTAACCTTGCCTAGTTGTGAGGAGTGTGAGAACATTTGAGGAGTCTGTTTAACAGATGCAGTGGTAAAAACAATTAGTCTGCATAAGACGTCAAAAACCTTGGTAGTTAAGTGTCATATCAGGTCGTAATCTGATACTGGCTATCAAAATGTCTGCAATGCTCCTGGTCATATCTTCATCAAAACGAAGAGAGCTTACACACTTTGTACAGATGACAGAGGATGTTTGCAAAACATGAAATGGCCTAATAAATAATAGTAATAGCAAGAACTAGTCAACAGAACTGACTGAATTAATTAGTGAGTATATCTCCACCAATGTTAGATCGGTTAGAGATCAGTCAGGTGAAGAAAGGATGATGAGAGCCCATAAGTGTTTTTTACCCCAGGTGATTTGACAGACTGGTGTGATGCTGATAGTCATAGTGGTAACTCATTTCCCATTTTAAAGATGTAGAAAAGTTTACAATGTGTATGAAAATGCTTTTATCCTGATCGGGGTCTCGGTGGATCCGGAGATTATCTTGGTAACACTTGATGCGAGGCGATTTTGGAACACCTTCTATCAGTTGTGAATTAGCAAGTTCACAAAAAATTGCCAACCACAGTATCTTTTCAAACTGTTGTTCCTGCAGTGTTATAGGGTTGCTGATTGTATTTAGTCAAGAGTGCCTGCTGCCTTCTCCCTTTTACACAAGTGGCTGTTCTATAGAGAATGCTAAGCTTCCCACTCAGAGGACAGGACCAGTTGTGCTCTCTCTGACACCTGCCTGTGGATGACTATGACATCATAGAATTTAGGATCTCCTGACAATAGTGCAAATGGTGTCCCTCTTGTTTCATTTGTCCTCCTTTGTTTGTTGAATTATTTTGAGATTATTAATTAAACTGGGCAGCAGGCTAGTTTTTTCAGTATCATTCATTGTTGGATCAAGAAGGTTTTGTCGGAACTGGTAGGGCTGTCTCAAATAAATCTAAAATCTCCACCAGCAAAGTTGGTTGTCTTGTCGTGAATTGTGGACGCAGACTGATAACTCATTATACCCATTAACTCATGATACCCATTACTCAATGTATTTTTTTTTTTTAAATGAAGTGGACAAGCTATACCAGGATTCTATACCATATGCAGTATCCTGTATATCTAGTAAGGAGCAATTTGGAATTCAAATGTTAGACCCTGGAAAAGTGTGAACTGTTCAGAGAGAAACAAAAGAAAATGAATAATTTTTCCTTCAATTTAAAACAATATAATAAACAGTTGATCTTAAATAGCCTCGTCATACTAAATAACAAAATAGTTAAAAGTTTAGTGAGAAATCATGGTAGTGTAGCATGTAGAAATGCTGCCTCACAGCTTTAGGTCCCTGTTTCAGTCCTGAGCTCGAGGTTACTGTCTGTGTGGAGTTCCACATGTTCTCACCTTGTATGTTTGGGTTCTCTGATTTTCCTCTGCGTGTGCACGCTTGTGTGTGTGTGCGTATTAGAAAGAGAGATTTCCTCTGTTGGACTAGTGTCCCATCTAGGGTGTATTTCTGGATATGCTTCAGATCCACTGTGAACTTGAGGGTGAATGAATTACATAGTATAAGGCCTAGTTCATGCAGGCTTTTAAAAGAATGAGTGAGAAAATCAATGAAAAAATAGTAAACGTGAATATAAAACACTGTAAGTACAGCATGTGGATTAATGTTAGGGTTCCCTTTTCCATTTTTCACAAGAACCATTTATTTCATGGTCTATGGAAAATAGACAAAATGGAAATTCCTGCTTAGAAAGAATTTATGAAGACAGAATGCCCTCAGCATAGTATGACATGATTTGTTTTCCATTAATTAAAAAAAAAATACAAAGACTTCTTGTTCCTTTGGTACTGATTATAACTTGAAGCAAAGCAGTCATGCCCTGATCATCAGTTGGATCCCCAGAATGATTTACCTAAAGCCTTCCTGTAATTGTTTTCCTATTAGACCATTACGGAACTGATAGCTGAAGCTCTCAGCGTGGGAAATGGCAGGGGATCTAGACAGAGAAAAAAAAGAATTAATTGCGTTTTTCCATTTTACGTACTAAAACTCAATTCTCAGGAATCCCAAAGTCCTATGTATTTTGAATCAAGTTCAAATGTTATTATTTTGTCAAAGATTTAAGATTATTTTAATGTGGCAAAGTCAATGGAAAGAATTAATGTGCCTGTCTCTGTCCCTAATGAATAGCTTGTTTGGCCAAGTGACTGCACACACATGCATTGACGTAAAAGGAAATTGGCCAGTTGCTTCTCTCTCAGCAGAATCACAGCACCATGACCTCATTTACCAACACCAAGTTATCTGAATGATCATTTAATTTGAAAGTTCACAGTGTTGAAAAAGACCAGTGATATTGAGGTTTGACTCTCAGTTTTGAACTGTTTAAACTTATTGGCTATTTTATCAGCATAACTGCAAGGAATTCAGCACAAGTGACCATGAAGATGATATGTCATATTACATTACATTACATTTATGGTATTTGGCAGACGTCCTTATCCAGAGCGACTTACATTTATCTCAGTTATACATCTGAGCAATTGAGGGTTAAGGGCCTTGCTCAAGGGCCCAACAATGGCAGCTTGTTGGTGTTGGGGTTTGAACTAACGACGTCCTGAGCAGTAGAACAACACCTTAACCACTGAGCTGCACTGCCCTGTCTTATATATTGTGGGATCTTGTGCAGTGGGGTCTGGTTGCTGGGTGTTTGTATTACGAATAGAAAAATGGTTCTGGGGTTTTACTCTCAGAGGGTGGGTGGAAGTTTCTAACAATTTCTGTCTATCTCAGTGTAATCATCAGGAACCTGCAGCCAATCTATTTTAGTTCTATTCCATCAAGCTAGATCTTGGTAATTAGGATTTAAAACAAAAGTCACCACTGTGCTGAGAACTAATATCATACCAGAGCCACGGATTCAAGGGATGTGTACTTGGCTCTGTATTTTTGGGATGTGCAAGAAAAAATCCTCCAACTGACTCGTAGCTGGAGCTGGGTTCCAAATGTAGGTTATCTGGTCCTCTGCATTGTTAGAGAAATACTGGCCTGGTGAAGTTTTGTTGGTTTGTACTGTCACCTACTGTAACATAACACAGTATGTGGATAAAGAATGTCCTACAGACATTACTGGTGTTCATTTTGATACAGCTAAATGTATTTTGATTGCCGATTTTCTGAAACTTCTCCATTGCTTGGATTTTTGATTTGCTGAGCAGGTATTTTACCTCTTAATCCCTGTGGCATGGGTTTTTCAATCTCTTAACATAAGGCTGTACTCTTTGATTTGCTTGTTCCTTCATACCAAGAAATTTAACCATACTTGCCTTAATGAACATGCTTGAGAAGTTTACAATCCTGAGACTAGCCTTGATTTAATTGTCCATACACAATCTTACACTGCCATGAAGTCCAGTGATGTTTACTCTGATTATATTACCAACCATGCTAAACTTCACACATTTTGCATAGGAGCTGTACAATTTTACCACTATCAAAATACACAAATTTATGATGAAAAATAATAAGAAATGCCACTTTGTTTTTGTTCGATAGAGAAAAAATGTGAAAATGAAATAAAATTTCTTACCTAAATAAATATTGAATAGGCTTACCACAGATCTGCAAACGAGTCTTTTTTTACCCTCTTCTACAGTTACTGGGTGACTCTCTACGTTTGTTTCTGCAGGAAGGTTCTGTTGCGAAGTTGGCATCCAGAGCTAGCAATTTCCATCTGGATGCTATGCCTACTCCTCTGATTAAAACATGTCTTCTTTCTCCATACCCACACATAAGTAATGCTTCTCTCTTTGTTCTGGCTCTGTTCCCACCAACTTGAAATTGGCTACAATCCAGTTCTTAAAAAGCCAGGGCTTGACCCAGTGGAGCTCAGTAATTACAGGTCTATTTCCAACCAGCCTTTTCTGGGCAAGCTACCCATGTGAGCATGTGGTAGCAGCTTAGCCCAAAGAACGCTTGGCCTCAAACACTCTGTTTGAAAAGTTTCAGGCAGAGTGTAGGACCATAATACTGAAACTATTCTTGTCAGGGTTTCAAGCGACTCATTGGTTGCAGCTAATCCTGGGTTACTGAACATATTTTGCTGAACTGCTTCTTTTGACATAGTATGCCACGACATACTCCTGCAACAACTCACAAAAATTGTAGGACTTATGGGTATTGTCCCCTCGGTCTGGATCTAATATTTTCTCTCTGACAGATAGCAGTTTGTTTTCTTATGCGATTCCTTAAAGACATACTCGACCTTGTCAATATCATCAGACTACATGGTCTAGAGTTCCATTATCATTCTAATGATGTGCAGATTTACGTACACACTGAAACCTCACACAGACTGCCTCCTCATGCACTGGTTGACTGGATGTGTACAAACTTTATGAGGCTCAACATTAACAAATCTGAGGCCATACTGATTACAGCCAAGCACCTCTCACTCAGTACGTTTACATGGACAACAATAATCCGATATTAACCCGATTAAGACAATACTCTGATTAAGAAACTACCATGTAAACAGCAATTTTTTATTACCTTAATCCGATTAAAGTCATACTCGAAGTAAACACAAATTGAATTAAGACATGTAGAGTATTCCTGTTTTAGTCACATTATCGACATGCATTACAGACATGTACACACCTTAATCACACTATTCACGTCGTGTGGGAGTTTTCACCACATTTTGCGACAGGACACGATCACACACGGCAGTGCTCAACCATTTGACAGCAAACAAGAGAGCACGGCTGTGTCCGAAACCACATACTTACCTGCTATATAGTAGGCAAAATACATGTGTTTCGGCTACTATATAGTGGGTAAGTATGTGGTTTCGGACGCTGCCCGTGGCTTCAAGCAGTTGTCTATTTGCGTATGTAGCATGACAAATAATTAACTGCACTTGAAGCTTTCGTAAAATTAAAAATGAAACCGCCAAAACTGTATACGGTACCATAACGAAGACCAACTGTATGTTAATACTTGAAATTCTGGAGGGACGTTGGACGGTGTGGTGTGGAGCCGTAATGACATGTGCCGTTAATCGATCTATGTTCTATAACATGTAAAACAGGAACATGAAAGGAATATTCTAAAAGCGACTCATGTAAACACCTTAATCACAATATTGTCTTACTCAGAATTAGATCAATAATTAGATTACTGCTGTCCATGTAAATGTAGTCACTGATTATTGCTGACTTTAAACCTACCTAAACTGACTTAAGAAGCCTTGAAGTTACTGTAGACACCACTCTGTCATTTTATTCTCATTATAACACTACTAATACAACTTTCCTCAAGTGCAGACTTCATCCCTCCCTTTCCCTTTCTGCAGCAGAGATGTGTGTCCATGTGTCACATCTGGGTTCAGTTATTAGAACACTATTCTTTACAGACTCCAGTACAGGATCTACACAAGTCGCAGTATATGCCAAACTCAGCTGCTTGGGGTTTTGCCCACACCAGACAATGTGAAGGCATCACCTTCACACTTTACAAATCAAAGTTACAATGATTCTCTGTTTGTTTCTGAATACAGTGCAAAAAGACATATTATGGTCTTTAAGTCCCTGCTTTGTCTGGTCCCCACCTACTTATCTTTGCCTCATTTTTTCATACTCACCTGTGCACTGTGTATGATTTACTGATCCACAGGAGATAGGGTCTTTAGAGTGGCTTCCTCAAAACATTCTCTCTCTCTCAACATCCATGCTTGTACCTTCTTTCTGCATTTTAAAACCCAACTAAAAACCAGTCTTGCATATACTAGACTTCATAGGCATCTATGTTTTTGTTCACCTCTGAAATGCAGAGGTTAAGGTTTCTTTTTTTTCTGTAGCAATTATTATTTTTAGTCCGTGCTATGACTATATAGCATACACATGAAATGTACACTTTTCTGCTTTTTCACCTAAAGGAACTGCCAGACCGAATGAAAAATATAATTCTCCTGGCAGAAAAATGTATTGACTGAATGGGAAAGTTTACAGCATGTACAAGCTACAGCAAATTATTAATTAATTAGTGGTTACACCAGACTGGACTTATGTCATGCTATTTTTTACTGTTGCTTGGCATGCACCTGGTGAAAAAACCCCACAGTGCTAAATTATGTAAGAACCACCACACTGTTGGTGCTTGCAATTAGACAATATATGTGATCAGTACATGCTACCAAAAATCCGAATGACTGTTTGAAAACTTTCACAAGGTGACATAAATGTTGCCAAAACTGACTGAACATTTTCCTAATATCACACTTGAACAAACTTATCTACAGAAGGTAATGAATGTAGATAATTTCATGTAATTAGTTACCTTGTGAGTATCAAGCTCTTTATAATGCAATTTCATAATGCTGCTGCATGTCACAGCTAAGCAAAAAGGTTTTTGCTGTATGTCAGAACTTGATTACCATGTATCCTGCATTCTGTATATTACAATGTGTATACCTGTACTTTATTACAATACAAGACAAAATGACAATCACATAATTAGTTGTCTGTTTTCTTTTGTCTGGAACTTGAAGCTTCTTCATTAAATATACCAATGAGCTATAACATTAAAACCACCTACCTAATATTGTGTAGGTCTCGCTTGTGCCACGAAAACATCTCTGACCCCTTGAGGCATGGACTCCACAAAATCTGTGAAGTTGTGCTGTGATATCTGGCATCAAGACATTAGCAGCAGATCCTTTAAGTCCTGTAAATTGAGAAGTGGGGCCTCCGTCGATCAGACTTGTTTGTCCAGGACATCTCACAGATGCTCGATCGGATTGAGATCTGGGAAATTTGTAGGCCCAATCAGCACCTTGAACACTTTATCATATTCCTCAAACAATCCCTAAACACTTTTTTTCAGTGTGGCAGGGTGCATTATCCGGCTGAAAGAGGCCACTGCCATTAGGGAATACAGTTGCCATGAAGGGGTGTACATACATGGTCTGCAACAATGTTTAGGTAGGTGGTACGTGTCAAAATAAACATCCACATGAAGGCCAGGACCCAAGGTTTCCCAGCAGAACATTGCCCAGAGCATCACACTTCCATAGTGCGTGTACCCGGTTATCCGCATCATGTAAAAGAAAACATGATTCATCAGACCAGGCCACCTACTTCTATTGCTCCATAGAGCCATACGCAGCAAACTGCACTGTGTGTTCTGGCAGCTTTCTGTCATAGCCAGCATTAAGTTTTTCAGCCATTTGTGCTACAGTAGCTCTTCTGTGGGATCCGACCAGATGGGCTAGCCCTCGCTCCCCACATGCATCATTGAGCCTTGGGTACCCATCACCCTGTCGCTGGTTCACTGGTTGTTCTTCCTTGAATCATATACTAACTTGAAGTTATTACAGTTATTGACATATTTGAACCTAACGTATTCATAGGTGACATTGTTATGCTTCTTATGAACTGCCAGTGTTGTAGTATGAAAATATTATTCTTCTGGACCTCCCAAGTGGCGCAGCATAAAAGCATTTGCCCTATCCTTGAGATATCACAAATTTGAATTATGATGGTGTCACAGGGAGCCAAGGGAGTAAAATTGGGCATGCTCTCCAGTTAGGAAGGCTGGTGTTATTTTTCTGTCAATCACAACAACACTAGCCAATCATGGACATCTGTAAGCTCATGTATGCAGAAGAGGGCCGATAGCTCTTTCCTCCAAGTGTGTCATGCTGCCCTGTGACGAAGCATGAGCAGCAGTTTGAAAAGTTACTGTCCCATCCACACCTAGAGTAAACTTGCTACTGGTAAACTCTTCAGAATCCACTACATTTATAAATAGTCACTACAAATTGTGTCACTGCCCATTCATGGTACTGAAACTTAAAATTAAGTCATTAAATGAAAGGTAACTGAAACCTAATTTGTCTGCCATCATCTGATGTGTGTCACTCCACATAGGTGCTGCAAATGCAGGAAATGACTAGAAGGATTCACGGGGGCCCTGGAACATGAGCCATTGGAGTGGATTGGAAAATCATTGTTGCTGTGGTGGTCATCTGATTGAGAAAACACTAAATTCCAAGCTAACAGGTAAGTCCATACCACCACCAGCACATCCTTTCCCAAAAACCTCTTTTTTCCCCAGGCTGTCCAGCACTCGGCTGATAATTTGCCAGTGTAGAATAAATGTAGTTGCTAAACCAATCTATCCACCCCACTCTTGCTGGCCTAGCTCTGATTGGCCCATTTTTTATACCAAATGATACTGACTCAAAGAAGAGCTGACTAAGTTACTGCATGAAGCAAGAAATTCTATGGCCCGTGAAAAATAGCTTACAATCGGACCCCGTTTCTGTCTGCAGTTCCAGGAATAACTGGGTTGTTGGTTATGTGAACTAACAAATATGTGATTATATTGCAAGAGGTGGTGGGCTTTAGAAGTGTTTGCTATAGTAGGGCAGCATTTAAGTGTGTTACACCACTATTATGTTAAAGTTAAACATACATACATACATACCAAATAAAACTTTAGTTTTACAGAAGTCAATAAGGAGTTGGTGCTTTTTCTGTTTGTTAAACCAAAGTCCTGAAGTTAACTATGAATAAAACTCCAATTCATAGTTGCCTTATAATTTGGACCTAAAATCTGCTTGTCCCCAGGGGCTCAGGCTATTTATTTTTCCCCTCAAACTTGTCTAAGTGCAACCCTTTCAGCTCCTTGATGAGCAGAAGAAAGGCCAATGATTGGAAGGTCTACATAACTAGTATAGAGTAGTTGGTTGAGACAAAAAAAAAGCCTTGAAATTGAGCAGCAGTAGAAGTGGATTACAGTATTCCTTTATTCCAGGACATTTTCCCCTCTTTGATCTGGTATGTCTCTGGGGATTGGTGCTATCAATAATGTAAAATAAAACTCCACTGACAACCTCCTCTATGGCTAATGTGACAATTATTCCTTGTTCAAAATGACAGGCAGTTTAAATTACAAATAATTAAACAAGCGAAACTGAAGGTTAGAAAGATGAATATGTCCAGGGAGAAAATAGAGGAGCCTTATAGGCAGAAACCTTCAGGTTACTCTGTAAAGTCATTACAAATGTTGTGCTTACAAAGGGCAGAGGCCTGAGGAATAAGCACAAAGAAGCAAAGTTAATTTGTTTTATGTAACTGGTATGTCTACTAAGCTGTGTGGCATGCAAGCCTTTCATTGAATTTAACCGCTTTCACTGAAATTTCACTGCATGACTCCAAATTGAACATTCAGTGGGAACTCTTTATTTGTGGTATTAGACTACGTCAACCATTTGCTGTATTTGTAGAATACCAAGTACAGCTGAGGCCAAAAGTTTACATATACTGGAATAAAGACGAGAAATCTAAGGTTTTCTCCATGCATTTCATGTCACCATACATTTAAATTAATTAGGGTCTCTACTTTGTTCACATCAGAGGCCATTTTAAAACAACTTATTAGAGACAGATTTATTTCAGCTTTAACTCACTATATCAGAATTCCAGTGGGTCAAAAGTTTACATATATCAAGTTGAAGATTCCAGAAATGTGGAAACATTCCAGAAATAGATGTAATGACTTTTAGAAGCTTGGCCATTTATCATAATTAGGAGTTAACCAGGAGTGCACCTGTGGCTGTATTCAAGGGCGAGGAAATCCAAGCAACTCAGCCAAGACCGCCGAAAGAAAATTGTGGACACAGACAAGTCTGTTTCCTCCTTAGGAGCAAATTTTAAACAACTGAAGGTACCACAAGCATCACCACAAACAATTGAATGCAAATATAAAAATCTTTGGACCATAAAGACACTGCATTGCTCAGAGAAGAAGTACAAATTAACTGCCAGGGGAAACAAAAATACAACCGTTTGGCCATAGTGATCTGCACTATGTATGGAGGAGGGTTGAGGCTTTTAATCTGAAGAACACCATGTGAAGTATGGGGGTGGCAGCTTCATGTGAAGATTTATGAGACATTATCGCAATTTTCTCATACAATTGCATGTTTTAGATTACATAGTAGTGCTTGCATTCTACACAACATGGAACAAGAGGTTTCTCTGATAAACAACAAAGGGGGTTGGGTGCATGGCCAAAATGAAATCCTGATCACATAACAGGGAGAACAAAACAGAAAATGACCGTTTATACAGAACCACAACTCCTCTAATATATACCAACTCAATGTCAGAAACATGTTTTAAGAAATATTCAGGATATAAATATACACTAGATTAAAAATCCCCATATCAGTTAAAGTGACACTCTACAAATGCTAAGCTTGTGATTTTGTTATTTTTGAAGCTATTTGTTGTATATTTAGCCAGATTGGTACCCTTAGTTGTTTATTCCTCAAGTTCATTTCCATTTACGTTCTGGGCAGGCAAACTGTGTGTGTGTGTGTGTGTGTGTATGTGCGTGCGTGTGTGTGTGTGTGTGTGTGTGTGTGTGTGTGTGTGTGTGTGTGTGTGTGTGTGTGTGTGTGTGTGTGTGTGTGCGGGCATGTCTCTGTATGCTTGTCTGTGTTTGAATGTTGAAAGATTTGAACTTCTCAACTCTTCTTGCATGTGAAAGTGATGGTCACGTAGCAAGAACAAAGTTTAACAGCTTAATAATTAACTCATATAAGGTGCTCACTATATCTACATCACTGTAGCGTTTTGTACTGTAGCCATCAAAGGCTGTATTTGAGAACATTGAGGTAGACTTTGCTTTAGTTGTGTCTTTGTCCTCTAGGTTACTAGGTTACTATGGATTTTTTGGCACACAGTCAATGGGCACCTTATCTGAAATGCAACAGTCAGAAGCTTACCATAAAAGATATCCCTCTGACGTAAAGCTAATTTGTCATTTGTTCTTTGAAGAGATATATCTCTAAGGGTGCGCTGATTGTGTAATTGACTGTTTAGCAGCCTACTTGCTTTTGCTCAGAGTGTATGTATAAAAAAATATCTGTATGTGTGTATATATAAATGTTGTGTGAGAAAATCCCAGGAGATCAGCAGTTTCTGAAATACTCAAACCAGCCCATCTGGCACCAACAACCATGCCATGGATAAAATGGCATCAGTGCCCAAACACTTGTGGCTGAATGAGCACAAATTCCCACACTCTTAAAACAGATATCATGTGTTAATTTTTAACACACCTGCGTGTCTAGTTAAGGACAACACTTTTTGTGTTACTTATAACACAGAGTGTTAGTACATTTCCACACAAAGATGTGTTAAAAAAATATACAAAAAAATACAAATGTGTTGTGTATACGTTTTTCCAAATAATTATCCTAAAAAAAAAAAACATTAGTTTGTATGCAATTATTCTACTAAAAGGCTCACAAAATAAACAATTGCAGGAAATTCAGGTGACATTATTTATTAAAATCATTAAAACATTTGACAGATGTAAGCATTGGAGTTGATGCATCTTCTTACAAATCTCCCTGCCATCTGGGAAGATAAGAGCCCCACTTCCTTCCATTTGAAAAGCTGTAAAAGAGCAAAAAAAAAAAACTGTTGGTTAGTTGTTAGCTACAAAATATGGACAAATGCCTTTGGGCTTTAACTGAGAAACGGCGTTACAGAATCCTAAATTGTGTAATCTACTAATGAACAAAATGGTGCTGAAGCCTCACCAGGAAAATCTAGCTAACTTGCCAATATTTATTTTCTTGCTTTTAGCACCTCACCGCCAATGTTTTTGCACAACCTAATTACATCTACCAACATTACAGAGATAGTGGAAAGCATTACAACCTAAACCCCATCCTCTTTTTTTGTTACATTAACCTTGTGAAGAACCTTTGGCCTCGGCATTACTGAGCTAGCTAAGTTCCGTTAAGTTCTGCTAAGTTCCACCACTAAGTGTCTGCACCTGTTAACCAGCATTAACATTCACCCAAATCATGAAGAAACATTGCCCTAACCCATCCTCCTAATGCTAATTACTACAGCTTGCCTTGTCCAAAACACTTGCTAAATGTAGTTAACATTAACCCACCCTCTGTATTACATCATGGTGAACAACTGTAATGCTAGGACCTGCGTGAAGTTGGCCCCCCACCAACGCAAAACGTCAGCAAAATAGTCTCAATCGTTTGTGCTCCGTTTGTGCTGGTTTGTGCCGTAAAAAATTTTTGTTTGTGCTGCTTCGGTACAGGAGATATTCAAAGAATATTTATAGGTCATTCTGGGGTCACTCAGCCCCCCACATGCTCCAAATTCACCCCAAATAGTCTCAATCGTTTGTGCTTTGTTTGTGCTGATAAAAGTTTCGTTTGTGCTGCTTTCGTTTTTAATATATTAGGCATTGAATTATGGTGCGGTGACGTCACCAGCCCCACACATGCATATGAATTTGGAGCATGTGGGGGGCTGAGTGACCCCAGAATGACCTATAAATATTCTTTGAATATCTCCTGAACCGAAGCAGCACAAACGAAAATTTTTATGGCACAAACCAGCACAAACGGAGCACAAACGATTGAGACTATTTCGGGTTAATTTGGAGCATGTGGGGGGCTGAGTGACCCCAGAATGACCTATAAATATTCTTTGAATATCTCCTGAACCGAAGCAGCACAAACTAAACTTTTATCAGCACAAACCGGCACAAACGAAGCACAAACGATTGAGACTATTTTGAATGAACTTGGAGTACAGTGAGGGGAAAAAAATATTTGATCCCCTGCTGATTTTGTACGTTTGCCCACTGACAAAGAAATGATCAGTCTATAGTTTTAATGGTAGATTTATTTGAACAGTGAGAGACAGAATAACAACAAGAAAATCCAGAAAAACGCACGTCAAAAATGTTATAAATTGATTTGCATTTTAATGAGGGAAATAAGTATTTGACCCCCTCTCAATCAGAAAGATTTCTGGCTCCCAGGTGTCTTTTATATAGGTAACGACCTGAGATTAGGAGCACACTCTTAAAGGGAGTGCTCCTAATCTCAGCTTATTACCTGTATAAAAGACACCTGTCCACAGAAGCAATCAATCAATCAGATTCCAAACTCTCCACCATGGCCAAAGAGCTCTCCAAGGATGTCAGGGACAAGATTGTAGACCTACACAAGTCTGGAATGGGCTACAAGACCATTGCCAAGCAGCTTGGTGAGAATGTGACAACAGTTGGTGCGATTATTTGCAAATGGAAGAAACACAAAAGAACTATCAATCTCCCTCGGCCTGGGGCTCCATGCAAGATCTCACCTCATGGAGTTGCAATGATAATGAGAACAGTGAGGAATCAGCCCAGAACTACACGGGAGGATCTTGTCAATGATCTCAAGGCAGCTGGGACCATAGTCACCAAGAAAACAATTGGTAACACACTACGCCGTGAAGGACTGAAATCCTTTAGCGCCCGCAAGGTCCCCCTGCTTAAGAAAGCACATTTCCATGTCCGTCTGAAGTTTGCCAGTGAACATCTGAATGATTCAGAGGACAACTGGGTGAAAGTGTTGTGGTCAGATGAGACCAAAATGGAGCTCTTTGGCATCAACTCAACTCGCCGTGTTTGGAGGAGGAGGAATGCTGCCTATGACCCCAAGAACACCATCCCCACCGTCAAACATGCAGGTGGAAACATTATGCTTTGGGGGTGTTTTTCTGCTAAGGGGACAGGACAACTTCACCGCATCAAAGGGACGATGGACGGGGCCATGTACCATCAAATCTTGGGTGAGAACCTCCTTCCCTCAGCCAGGGCATTGAAAATGGGTCGTGGATGGGTATTCCAGCATGACAATGACCCAAAACACACGGCCAAGGCAACAAAGGAGTGGCTCAAGAAGAAGCACATTAAGGTCCTGGAGTGGCCTGGGAATGGGAATGTCTAACATTATCGTGAGCTGTATGCTAAAGTAATGTTATTAACTCAGGTGAATGTCTAGGTTAGCATCACTCATCCCTAGCGAATTCCCTAGAGAATTATGGAATATCCTCAGTCCATATTTCACAGCCGACATAAACACATGACACTAGTAGTGAAACGCCAACACTGAGGAAGCAGTACATGATATTCACTTTTGAAGCCATCACGATAGGTAAAGTTAATGATCACTTGTGAGTTACTGTTTTCCAATGAATACATTTTCGAGAGCTCCCTGCCTAAATATCACAAACTCAGCCAGGCATTTTCAGCAGCATTAACACTATATAGTGATGAACGCTAACTTACCTGTGGTCATTTGGTTTCCTGGCCTCAGGACTCCATGGTCACAATCAAAAGTAACGAACATTCACTTTGAGGCGAGTTCAGAGTTTGATGATGACGTCAGCAGCGCAGTCCGCAACATGATTGGACAATAATTTAACACGTTGTGTTGGTCACTCATGATTTTTTTTTCTCTTTTTGTAACACATTTATTGGATAATTTAACACATGTGTTGAAATAGTAATAACACAAAAAGTGTATAGGATATTAACACATCCTTTCTGAGAGTGCACAGCCAGACTCCAAAATCTAGTGGAAGCCTTCTCAGAAGAGTGAAGGCTATTATAACAGCAAAGTGGCAACAACTCAAATATTACTGCCCATGGTTCTGGAATGAGATACTCTGGTCTTCACATACTTGTGTGTGTGTGTATAGGAATACAGTTGGGTCCATAGTAGTGTTGGGCGATCTTCTCCGTAGTCAGATCGTCCTATTGTCAGCCTGTGAGACCGTCGATACACAATATTATTGCGTACGGGGGGCTGTGACTGACTATCTCTGTCTATTACCGATCCCCAATATCATCATCTATTGGCACAACCCTAGTCCATAGGTATTTGGACAGTGACACAAATTTTTGTAATTTTGCCTCTGTACACCATCAAGAAGTGATTGGCGTGTAGACTTTCAGATTTAATTCAAGGGGTTTAACAAAAATATTGCTTTAAGTGTTTAGGAATTACAACCATTTTTTTACAATGTCCCTCCATTTTCACAGACTCAAAAGTAATTGGACAAACTAACAATTATAAATATAAGGATTATTTTTAACCCTTGGGTGCACATCCTTTGCAGTCAATAACTGCCTGAAGTCTGCAACGCATCAACAAATGCTGAGTTTCCTCCAATTAGATGCTTTGCCAGGCTTTTACTGCAACTGCCTTCAGTCACTGTTTGTTTGTGTGTCTTTCTGCCATTGGTTTTGTCTTCAGCAATTGAAAAGCATGCTCAATTGGGTTTAGGTCAGGTGCCATTTAAGAACATTTAATTTATTTGCCTTAAGAAGCACTTGGGTTGCTTTCGCTGCACGTTCTGGGTCATTATCCACCTGTATTGTGAAGCACTGTTCTATCAGTTTTGCAGCATTTGAATCTGAGCAGAAAGTATACAGCTCTATACACTTCAGAATTCTGTCAGCAATCACATTATCAATAAACACTAGTGACCCAGTTCCATTGGCAGCCATACATGCCCATGCCGTAACACTCCCTCCACATGAGCCAAAGCATAGGGTATGCTTTGGCTCATGTGCTTTTCCTTTCCTTCATCATATTCTGGTATGATCTGATATTATCTCTTCTCTTCTATTCTGGTACAAATTAAATGTGATTTCATTTGTCCAAAAAAATCTTGTTCCAGAGCTGGTTTTTTTTTTTTTTTTTTTTTTTTAAATAGATGTTTTCTAGCAAAGTGTAATCTAGCCTTTCTGTACTTGAGTGTTGCTAGTGGTTTGCATCTTGAGGTAAACCATCTGTATTTACATTTATGAAGGTGTCTCTTGATTGTAGACTTTGCCAACGATATGCCTGCCTCCTGCAGAGTGTTCTTGACTTGGCTGGATCTTGTGAAAGGTTTTTTCTTCAATCTAGAAAGAATTGTGATCATCCATTTTAGTTGTCTTCCATGGTCTTCCATGCCTTTTGGTGTTGCTGAGCTCACCGTTGCATTCTTTCTTTTTAAGAATGTACCATATTGTTGATTTGGCCACACCTAAAGTTTCTGCTATCTCTCTGATAGGTCTGTTTTTTTTATTTTCAGCCTAATGATTGCCTCCTTCATTTGCATCGAAACCTCTGTGGACCTCCCAGGAACGACTACCAAATACAAATTCATCACTTTGAATCAACTACAGACCTTTTATCTCCTTAGTTCGTTAACAAGAAAACAGGCCATATGAAACTTCTTATCAGTCAATTGTCCAAATACTTGAGCATGAGAAAATTGAGGGAATATCTAAAAAATGGATGTAATTCCTAAATGATTAACGCAATATTTGTGTTAAACCCCTTGAATTTAAGGTGGAAATCTACATTTCAGTCGCATCTTCATTGCTTCATTTCAAATCCACTGTGGTGTAGTACAGATGCAAAATTATAACAGGTGTGTAACAGTCCAAATACTTATGGATCCGACTGTATCTGCAAACCAAGCTCAGACTGAATGTTATAACTTGGAGGTGAGAATAGGGCAGAATATGGCAGGCCAGTCGAGACCCTGGGAGATAAAACAGCAGATCTCTCTGGTCTGATAACCTACAGAACCTGTGGAGAAGCCTCTAGCAAGGCTAAAGGGCAAAGCATACAGCTACAGAGGCTAGACCACATGATTAGACACCTTTGAAGGCCCAGATAGAGGTTTTGTATAGAGCACAGCTGATGGAACCCCTAGACTCTTGACCATAGCTAAGTTAAACTTAACTTTGATGTTCTGGCTAGCTCTGTGAGCTCCTCTTTTAAGAAGGGCACCAGACAGATGCTGCCCTTTAAGATCAAGCTTTTAACCTGGTCCTTGTAGGTTTGATTACTTTTTTCTTAACTGTTATGTGCCGATATAATGTGATTCTTTTTTTTGTATCCTCATTATTACTGAATGTATTTGAAGTAAAGAAACAAATTCTCATAGATAGATAGGTAGATAGATTTATTATCATCAGTAATGCAGATTAAATAAAGATTGGAGTTTGTTGTTTTCCTTCGTATTTTGCCTTAACTCTCGATGAATAAAGTAGTGGGGGGGAATTGCTTGTGTGACTTGTCTTTATGCAGTCACAGTCACATGACGTACTATCCCAAGTAGTACAATATATACAGTATACAATAGCCAAGTAGTTATCTTATCTTACATTGGAACTTTGGAATATTGGTAGTTAAATATTTTTGATTCAATATGTCAGAAATCTTATACTCGCATCCTAATAAGACAAATGTTTTCACCAGCACACCAGCAAGCGTTCCTCCACTTGATTAGTCAAGTGGTAAAAAAAAAAAAAAGATTGTTTGATGTCACATAGTGCTTTTCTGAAAAGTATTTTTTTGTTCAACTTATGTAAGCCCACTGTTGCCACATCCTGCCCACCTTGTGGTGGCTTTCTATACGAATATATGTAAAATCTGTACTAGTGGTTGAGGGGGGGGAAATGCCTTGTGTGATAGCTTGTCAGGATTGATATAAACCAGGTTTTAACACATCTGTTGGCAAACACATTGATCTAATTTGTTTAGGTTTTTGTTGCCAGTGCCTGCATAGCTTTTGTTTTAGACATAGAATTAGATTTCTTTTTTTTTGTTTTATAACTGAGGAGTTCAAAAGTCAGGTATATGCAAAGGGAGTACAAAAGTTACTTATCTGACTTATTATCCAGGTACAAGGAGTGGGGTGGCATCCTACCTTTAAATAACTTATATAGTTGATATTCTTTGTTCATAATTTGGTAAATTTATAAGAGCAATACCACAAACATTTTCTGTATGCTAAAATACTTTTGAAACACATTTACTTTGGTCATGATGTAACAGGTCATGATGTAACAGGTTTCAAATGATCCCAGTGGGGTAATCATTTTTTGTGTCATTGAAAGTTCTCTGTGGTTCCAATTTTCTGTCACTGATGTTTCTTGTATGCTTCTTTGTGTTTTCTCTCAAAGGATACCCAGGCCCAATTTGATTCCATATTGTGTCTCAACACCATTGAGAAGATGGGGGAATTTTCTTAATCACAGCACAAATGCAGAAGTCCATCTCCATGTCTGAAGACACGAACTCAAAACCATATCTATTTTCCTCTCAGGAGGCCCAGGACCAGGCCATTGGCTGCAGTTCCATGGCAACACTTCATCGCATTAGCAGTTTTGCAGAGGCAGGAGAGCTTGGACTGGCCTCAGACGGCAGTGACAGCAGCAGTCAGGACCCTTCTGCCTCACCCCACAGTGACCGCAAGATGGCACACTCCTTGCATGAGGATGTGGAGATGAAGAGCAGTGGTTCCAGTGGAAGTGGGACTGAATCGCAAGGAAATGAGTCACATGGCAATGAGTCGCATGGAAACTCATCGAACGGGAATGAATCGACCGGAAGTTCCAATGGCAATAGCAAGGATTCAGCCCTTTTGGAATCATCAGGGAGCAACAAGAGGTAACTACTTAATAGTGTATAAGATTTCAAAGTTGGACTCTACCTAAAGGTCACTAGATTCAGTATCAAAATTCAGGAGAGTTTGTGGACACCCAAACATCACCTCCATATGTGCATAGTCAACATTTCATTCCAAAACTAGTGGACTCTACTTTAACAGAGGCAGTTTGGAACTCGTTTTAGACTCTTGCAACCAAGGATAGATCATTAAGCTTGGCAGTCCCATCTAAAAGTTTGTGTGGCCTACCGCTTTCCAGCAGAGCTGTTGTTGCTTCTAGACAAATGCATTGTACAATAACATTACTTACAGTTGTCCAGTGCAGATTTAGCAGTTTGAAAGAAATGTGATGAACTTGCTTGACAGTACCAGGTTAATTGTCACTGATGACCCATTCTGCCGCCAGTGTCCATGGCGATCATATTGGTGGTGGATGTAACTGAACTAGCTGAATTAGAAGGGGTGTCAACATATTGTTTTCCATATGGTGTGGTATAGGTTGATTACATGGTTCTATTGTGAATAACATATGGGTTTGTGAGATTTGCAAATCATTGCATTCTGTTTTTATTTAGATTTTACACAGCATCCCAACTTTTTTGGAATTGGGGTTTTATTTGAAAGAATTAAAAGCTCAAAAGGTAAAAATACTTAAACAGTATACATGTGTAGCAGTCAGGGTGCCTTTTTTTCGACAATTAAAGTACATTCAAAGACACTAGTATGTTATTTCTAGTAATACAATTGTGCCTAGTGATAATCCAGCATTTTGCATGCTACAGATTACAATACTAGGAGTTATCACTAAAAGCCCATCAACATATTAATCTGGTATGACTAACAGTTGTGCAGGTATTTCCAATATTAACTGACCTTATGAAAGCCCCGCCTCCTTCATCCCATCTCACATTATTAATTGATTTTTCCAGCTCAAAAAATGCACTGTCGCAGTGCTCTCGCTTTCTGCCAGGGTAAATGGAGAGTGTTCTGAGTTTTTTAATGTGAAATAAAGTCCATCAATGTATGTAGGATTTGTATACGAAATTTATGTACGAAAATTAGACCAGTACCCTATATACTTAACATCAATGTAATTATATTTAGCATGCAGGTAACCTTTTCAAGTGTTTCAATTTCAGGTAAAACAGATGAGCAGCAACATTTGGTGGTTACTGCAAAGCCCGTATATTCGTGCAGTGAGGTTTCTACCTTAGAAAAGTAATTTGTGAAAGGACTGTATATGGAAAATATTCTGCATGCTCAGAAGACAGGATTACACATTATTTCTCTTTGGGGTTGTCAGGCCTGATAATCATTTCATTATATTTATAGTATTGACAAACTTGGAACTGTTTACTGGATGCATTTATTTAGGACATGTACATTCTTTTGAGCAGAGTAGGTTAAGGGCCTTGCTTAAGCGCCCAGTGGTGGGAGCTTGGTGGTTCTAGGATTTAACCTCTCAATCACTCATGCACACTAGACCATAGACAGGTAATTTTATTTTTTTTAGATACTTGAAGTTTCTACTTGTGCTGCTGTGCACATTAGTAACAATTAAACCAGTTTAATCAAATTTACCCTGATAACAGTTGTTAAATTGGGTTAAAGTAGCTTAGTCACACAGCATGCTGACATGACCTGGTATTGATTTGTTGACTGAAGTGCAGACCAATGACACAATGATGCAATTTTAAGCCTTTGTCTACAAGTAATGGAAATCTTACAGATTTAGAAACACCTCTGCTTCACTGAGGGCATCTAGTTTGGTCTTTCTGTTTTAGCATAAGAAATGTGCATGTTGGAAAGTATCTTCAGACAGATGAGCAACAGTTTTTCAAGAAATCTGTTGTCATACTGTGGTAAAAACAGACATTGCAGTAAAGCTAGTTTTGTTTCACTACACACCCTGGTAGCCAAACAACAAATGGCAAGCTAATCACAGTGCAGTCATTCTCATATGTATTATTTTAATCTTTAATTAGAAAAGACCCACAAACCATCTGGCAAGATTGTAACCTGATAGGCAGATCAACATGTTTTTCAATAGTTGGGAACCAAATTTGCAGTAGTGTGAGGGGTTGATGAGAAACAGAACAGATGAACTTGTATGGTGGACTCTCCACATAATAATAATAATAATAATAATAATAATAATAATAAACAAATTACAAAAAAAGTATTATTTAACAAAGAATATATAATCATTGATATGGTGACGTTGTCTGACATCGGAGAGTTTTCAGGACAGAGGAGTTTATTTTTTCCAGTTCCATCATTTTAATCTGACTGCATATTTTTTTAAAATCTTGTTAACGTCAACATAGCGAATAAAAGAGAAGCTAGGGAGGGAGTGACCAACTGGTGTAACATTAGTGTTTATAGCAGCAATAATTAATAAGTAATAACAGGAACTATCTTGTCTCGCAGAAGTTCTATAACATACAACTATAAATGGTTCAAAAGCAAGCTGTGTCATTTATTAATAAAATGTCAATTGTAATTGCTGGCAAATCAATATGGTATAAGCAGCATCATGCACTTCATGTCATACTGTTATATGAAAATAATACATTTTATGTTGGTATAACTTATTTCTTTTATGGCATGGATTATTTTCATACAACAGCACAGCCTGTCCTGTTCTTCCTTTTTTTCCTCAAAAGTTATTCAGAGGAATAAACCAGTTTTGTTTTACAAATATGAAAGCAAGACACACACTAACAGCCAGACGAGGATGCTAGCATATGCTATACAAAACATATTTGCATGCATTTTTCATATTTGAGTACTAGCAGATTCCATTCTCTAATTTTTATTTTATTTTATATATAAAAGAAACACATACACTGTCTAATCATACGTTCAGTCATTCCAGTTCATTCATATGAGCAATAAAGGAACTACAGCGTGGTGGAATTCTCTAAACAGATAGCCATCTACCACAGCACTTAAAGTACACTCCGAATACACTCATACACAGCACTTTTTTTTTTTTTTCAGAAAAACTGTCAGCAACAGTTGCAGTTTCTCTTATTTCTCTCAGTCCATATTCGTTCTATTGAGACCCTGACCAGCTACAGTTTTATTATGAGCTTTTATATGATGTATCTGTAGAGTCTCCTTGGGTACCGAAAAGGTGTGAAAGGAGTCTTGGTAAGCTAAAATCTAAAAGAGCTTGTCACCAATCACAGTCTTAAAATGAATTCTTCTCTAGAGTACTCTTTCTCTTTAAGGGCTCTCAAGTTAAGGAACCGGATATGAGAAAGGAGTACAAGCAGTTTTGCAGCCTTCAAGTGGTGTTTTCTGATGAATAAAAATTCTGACGAGGCAGATGCAGCATTGCTAATCATGGCTATCTCTATTTATTGGTTCAGTTAAGTATGTCAGGACTGATCAGGATATTTGCAAAAGGACAGAGGAAGCTAATTTGTGTCTAATGATAAAAAAAACAGATCATGATCACCTTTAAATCCTCATGATTTGTTGCTTTTCTGTGTCAGACAGAAAACGTTCTTTTACCACGCACTTGGAGAGGTATTTCCATGACAACGTGTGGTTTGTGTGTCTGCATGAGATTGGTGTAAGTCATTCATGGCCCAATTTCTCTGTGTTTTTACCTCAAGCTTTCTGTCCTTTTTTTATTTTTTGATTCCCTTTTCTACTTTTCTGTCGTCTGTGTTAGTCTTTCATTTTCTTTGCCTTATTTTCTTGTGTTGGCCATATTTTATAGTCAATTTTTGATATTACTTATTCTCCATTCTATGGAGTATGTACATCCAATCCATGGTGCTTATCCATGGTGGCTTAGTGGTTAGTACGTTCACCTCACACCACCAGGGTCGGGGGTTCGATTCCCACCGTGGTCCTGTGTGTGCGGAGTTTGCATGTTCTCCCCGTGTTGCGGGGGTTTCCTCCAGGTACTCCGGTTTCCTCCCCCAAAAGACATGCAGACTGTCCAGGGTGTACCCCACCTTGTGCCCGATGCTTCCTGGGATAGACTCCAGGTTTCCCCGTGACCCTGAAAAGGATAAGCAGTATAGAAGATGGATGGACATTTTGTTGCAAAAACAAGACAGCTTATCACCCAAAGAACACCATACCCATGGTAAAGCACAGTGGCTGCAGCATCATGTTATGAGGCTGCTTTTCTTCAGCAGGGACTGGGGCTCTATTCAAGACAGAGGGCATCATGGATAGCTCCCCATATCATTCTATTTTGGCACAAAACCTTTAGGCATTTAAAAAATATCACCTTCGAGCACGATAATCAAAAACCTGTTGAATAACTTGAAAAGAGGTTGTGCACAGAAGATCTCCTTGCAAATCGATAGCTCTGGAGTAGGAAGAATGGAATAAAATTGCCAACTGAAGATGTGCAAAGTTGGTAGAATCCTAAAAAAAGACTTCAGAGTTCAGTGTTACCATCAAAAGATTCTTTAAGAGAGCATTAGTTAAAGGTGTCGCGTACTGCAACTAGGTTATTGTAAATTTTTTTCTTCTTAAAATGTTCTTTGTTTTCACTTGAATTTTATTGGTTGCTATATCACATTAAATGTGGAAAAAGAGCTGGCATGATTTATCTTGGTTTCATTTTTTACATCACAAAAAAGATTTCCATTTTAACAGTACATTGCTCAGTAAAACGAAGATAATGAGGGCAAACATCTTGAAATTGATCACTCAGTACTTGAGTGGACATCTTTGTAAGTTGCCAGGAGGAAGTAAAGAGTCTCTGGACAATAAACACATTTCAGCAACCTGATCATTTAAATGATTTGATTTGACACAAACTAGGCTTTGACCAGATTTGTGTTCTTGCTGAGGCAACAGCTTTGAGCTTGTGCATTCAGAGTCACTGTTAGTGCTGTGTTGTGCAGCACCATTAAAGAATGTATCATTGAATTTCAGCATCTGTGTAGCCTGCAAGATACAGACTTATTCTCAACTGACTAATGACATTTTTGGTTTGTATATACCATGTGATATAATTGTCCAAGCTGTATTGCTAGCAGTGTTGGGTAAGTCACTCAAAAAAATTTAATCCACTACAGATTACTAATTTCTACTTTAAAATTGAAATCTGATTACATTACTGATTACTGCATGTAAAAAGTAATCATATTACTAATTTCTTTACTTTCACATTACTTTCAAAACCTATCAAACCTACAAAAATACACTACAAAGTGAAACTCATAGTTCTTTCAGTAATTTTAGCTCACGTCAAGGTATGACATGATCGGGAAAACGTCAAATTTATCATTAAACTTGCCTCGGGTGTTGTCACCGTTTGTAGGACTACCAGAATGATCAAATATAAAACTATTCTAACTAGACTATGTAGAAAGCTTTGATTGCTAAGCAACATAACATGCACAAATTACAGAATTCTATGGATATAACCATGGACTAAGTCTAACTGTTTTGGTTTAAAATCTTTATTTAAAAAAAAAAAGAAATTTATTGGATAGTTAAGATAGTTCTAAAATTCCTATCTGACAGGGAAAACCTGTTGTATGGTTCTGCATAAGAGTTCTACATTTAACCATGTACAACATTTGACTTTACGCTTTCCTGTTGCCTTTCTATTTTCTGTCAGTGTATTTAGCTCATCTGCTTGGATATCCTATTTGTGAACATGCATTCTATTCCAAGCTATTTATAAACACTCTGTTTAATCTTTGAAGAGCCTTAATGTCAACTGCACCTGGACAGGTGCTCTATTTAGTACTTACAGTCTTAAGCTCACAGGACAAAGCAGTGGCCTGAATACATGCATATTTATACATTCTTTAATCTCTATTGATTTATCCTTGAGGAGCCTCAATGTCACCTACACCTGGACGGTTACTCTTAGTACTTACTGCACTAAGCTGATAGAAAGCTGAAAAAGCTGTGACCAACCCACACACATACAGAGAGAGAGATTTGGAAATTCAGTCCTCTCCAAAAGTATTGGAACGAATGGCAAGGCCAATTATTGTTATTGTTATTTTTATATGATTACTATGAGACAGTAGATCTGAATTTCAGCTTTCATTTCCTGATATTTACTCCTAGATGTGTTAAACAAAATGGCACCTTTTATTTGAATACACCCATTAGTCAAATGATCAAAAATATTGGAACATGTGACTGCTATTAACAACAATTAATAGCTCTGACTGTCTACTCTTGGTTTGAGCCCTGGGTTTCACCTCTGAAGATTGCATTTGTTGGTAAAAAGGATAAACCAACATGAAGACCAGAGAGCTGTCTATAGGAGGAAAGCATGTCATTTTGAAGCTGAGTGAAATTCGATCAGAGCCATTGCACAAGCATTGGGCATAGCCAGTACAACATATCCATTTGTCATATCCTGAAAATGAAAGAAACCACTGGTGTACTAACAACCCAACAACAAACAAGTCGGCCAAGGAGAACAACAGTAGTTTATGAAAAACATTACTGTGAAGACAGCTGTAAAGAAAAAGCAAGAAAACAACAGTCAGTGACATCAGCAACAACCTCTACATGGTAGAGTTTAAGGTATCACAATCCCCACTGTTCAAAGAAGACTTTGAGAGCAGAAATATAGAGGCAATACCACATGATGCAAAGCACTAATCAGCAGTAAGAATCGGAAAGCCAGATTGGAATTTGCCAAGAAATACAGAGATGAGCCACAAAAATTCTGGAACCGAGATTAACCTTTACCAAAGTGATGGAAAGGCCAAATGCTCATGATTCAAAACATAGCTTGTCTATCAAGAATGGTGGAGGTAGTGTCATGGCTTGGGCTTGCATTCAGTGTATAACAAAAACAGAAGATTTGGCCTTACTGTTCCAATACTTTCAGAGACGACTGTGTATAAACTAACCAGGTCACAATGTATGAACCCGGTGTTCTGTATGTATGGTATGTGTATTGTTACAACCCGCTATCTTGGGACGGGAAGTTTTTGTGTGCTGTGACATTTTGTGTGCAGGTCCGAACTCCCTCCCAGACTTTCCAGCCTGCCCAAGCCTGCCTGGCTCCCGCCTCCAGGATGACCTCACTGATTGGTGGCCATTTTTAAAGAGGAAGATGTGTGGGATGTTGGAGGTGGTTTCACGTTGTTAGGAGATTGGTTGGTTTGTGTGCTTGCCCTTGTGGCTATCAAATTCTATGTTCTGACTGCTGTTCTGGTTTTGACTTTTGCCTGTTTTTTTTTTTTTTTATTCGAGTTTGGTTGACCCTATATTGTTATTGTGCATTCTCTTCACTTGTGTATATATGTTCACTTGGTTCACTGGCAGTAGGGGTGTGGCTGCCATTTCTTTTGGGAGAGGGTTCCTTTTGTCTCTGTTTCTTTGCTTAGGTAGTTAGGGAAGAAACCCTGTATTTTTCTTCCTTTTCCTTTTAGGTAAGCTAACTACTTAAACAATAGAATTCTTTTGTTTATTATTTTGGCCTTGGCCCACCCTGAAGATACGCCTGTTTTGGTTCATTTGTACAGTTGTATGTAGATAATTGTCTGTTACAATATACCACAACCTTTTTCACCCAACTTTGTTTGTGTTGTTATTCCTACCTTCCCTTATTTAAAGATCAATCCAGTTGAATCCCGAGCTGGTTACTCTGTGCGGCCCAACCTAGACTGGGCCGTAACAGTATTTCCATGGTTAACAGATTTCTGAATGACATAATAGATAATGGCAATAAGGACTTGTACATGATTTATGCTTAAGGAGGTGTCCTACATTTTTACAAACAAAAAGAACAGCTCACTGAGTTTGGGCTATGTGTCTATAGGGGTCCTTGAACAACACCTAAAGCCACAGGTTAACCCTTGTACTTAAGAAATAAGGAGGAAATACAGGATATGTCAAGGGTGCTAACTGGTCATCATGACCTCCATCTCATCTATGAAGTGGGTTATTTACTTGTTACTGCCCCGTAATTGTAGCACATGCTTGAGTTGTATTTCTGATTGCTTAGCAGTTTTGGTGAAGCAGGAAACCACCAGTTCTAGCTCTGTGTTGGACACAGCTCTGTTATTTTAACAAAAGCCATTACTGTGAAAACACCTAGATGCTCTCAGAAGACAGCTGCACCTGGGGAAACCAGGTAGCAAGAAATGAGGCTGGAGTGAGTTTTAAGTAAATTGGTAGATTGGTAGTTGATGTAACTCAACAAGGAAACTGAGGAAAAATTGAGGTTTCTGCATGTTACTGGGATGCTGAACACTTATTAATACTTTTTAGTACTTCTGCTCAGGGCTGAGGCCATTAATCTGTCATATGGTGAGAAATCTTACAAAAAAATTCATCCTACCTTAGGCTACTCCACTGGACAGTGCCATAAGAAACATGCCCAGGGGCTCCTGTTTTTTAATCATCAACTAAATTTTTAAATACTTTGTTGCATCTTCATCAGACTGCGGTCTGCCAGTTGACAACCCCTGGTTTATGGTTTCCTCGCCTGCAATGCAATAATCTCCAAAAGTTCTGTTTTGGTGCTCTCCATGGTGCCGCATCTTCCTGCAGCTTTTGTGGGGGGTGAATACCAGGGCGCCACACATTTTTAAGATAAAAAAAAAAAAAAAACAACTGCACAGCTGTTGAAAACCTACTAAAAAGCTTTTATGTTTAAAAAAAAAAAATCTTGTATCTAATGAACTACGGCCATGACGTGTCTTTTTCCAACCCTTAGTTGGCCATTAGTTGTCATTAGAAATGGTTTGTTTCAGCTTAGTAACAAACAATTATGGCTGTTTTAACTTTTCTAAAGCTGTATGAATGGTTCATATTCAGAATGGTGTTTTCATTGCTTAAAGTTTATATCTATTATTCCTCCAGCTCCAACTCTCACAGTCCCTCACCTCCCAGCAGCTCCAATGCCTTTAGTCTACTCAGTGCAAGTTCTGAACAGGACAACCCTTCTACTAGCGGATGCAGGTTTGTAAACACACCCAGCTCTTGTTCTTAATTGCAGTACATACCAGCACTTGCAGTCTGGGATTAATACATTAATACATGTATGTACACCTGCGAGGAAACAATTGCCTGTTGATGATAAAATCTCCTCCTACCATGTGATGTGATTTTTGTGTGTTTTGTACATTTGCAGTAGTGAAGAGTCTGCTAAGGCAAAAACACAGAAGGAACTGATAAAAACCCTCAAAGAGCTGAGGCTCCATTTGCCAGCAGATAAAAGGAACAAGGGCAGTAAATCCACCACTCTGAACACCCTGAAGTATGCCCTTCGATGTGTCAAACAGGTTGAAGGTGAGCAGAACTCTTCAGTTTAATAAACTCCGGACATACAAAGTGAAAAATTTTATTATTTTGTACTTGTAAAATACTTTTCATATTATATTGTTCTTCATTTTGGGCTTTGCAAGGCCAGTTTTTCCTGGTTAACATTTTGAGAAAATTAGTTTGGAGACTCTTCTATTCTCATTGGGCCGATGACTTAGGTCATCAATATTTATGTGGTGAAAATGATGAATATTCAGAAATGCTTATGTCGGTTTCTGGGCTCCCCACTCGGTTGTGCAAATCACGTGCGTATACTTCAGAAGTGTCTGAGTAGAAGTGTCTGAGACTGAGTTTGTCAATAGCACCAAGCCTTAAAACACAAGTACTTGCCTTTAAAGCTAAAAAATAAAATCAGGTATAGATAATGCAGACTGAAGAAAGAAATAGAGCTTTTTTTTCCTTTGCTGTCAAATGTAATAAGATGTAACATAAAAACAAGAGACAATTTAAAACAATTTTTTTTAAAAATATAAAAATAATAAAGTCTAATATGCACTATATGGCCAGAAATTGTGCTTGTGGACACCTGACCATCACACCCATGTGTGATTTTTAACATCCTGTTCCAGATTTAGTCCCCCCTGTGCTGTTGTAATATCCTCCATTCATCTGGTTAGGCTTTACAGGAGCACTTGCAAAGGTTTGGGACCTTTCCCACTGTTCCAGTGAAGGGAAATTATAAAGCTATAGCATACAAAAACATCCTATATAATTGTGTGCTTTCAACTTTGTGTATTGAAATAAACAGCAAATAAGAGTTTAGTATATTGCCAAGATAGTGCTAAATCAATAGTCCTGTGAACTAGTGATGAGGGGAGCGTAAGATGCTCTTTTTTTGTAAAGCATATTATAAATTAATTAAATATTGTCATGACTATGTGTTTAATATTGGCCTGATAAGGCATTCCATGTATTTACAGACCAAAACATGGATTTCAGCGTGATAATGTGGTTATACACACTGTTAAATGGTGGCACTGGACATAATACTGCTCCTCACTCGAGCCGATATCACACACCAAAAATGGGCTTAACTTCAAGGTCATATTCACACATAACTGAGACGCACTTGTGTTTTCAGCATGCTCCACCTTGTGTGTGCAGTTCTCACACAGCTGTCTGAATAGTTGTCCTTACACCGTACACTGTACTTAAATCTGTACTGTAGTTACATGCAAGATGCTCAATTTTGGTATTAAATCCTCCCTAAACGTGACGTTTGACCTGCCATTATATTATAAACCTTTTGTGCTGTCTATTATTTTAGCCTATAATGTGTTTGTAAGTCACTCTTCTAACACAGTCGTATATGCAAGTCATATGTTATGTGTTAAGATTTTATCAAGTAGTTAAGTAAAAACACTGATCTAAAGTTTTCCAATTTTGATTAATGCTGTGACTTTTGTTTCAGCTAATGAGGAGTACTACCAGTTGCTTATGATCAATGACAGCCAGCCATCTGGCCTGGATGTATCCTCATATATGATAGAAGAAATTGACAGCATCACGTCAGAATACACACTGAAAAATACAGTAAGTTTCTCACATTTACCCTTTTAACATGTTTAAACTGTTATATAGCATGTTGTGCAATATTTTAATTGTATTAAGTGACACTTCAGTCCCACTAACACTTTAAACACTGTTAGGGTTAATAAAGCATTTTTTCAGTGAAATATATTTTCAGGCCTTTTGATTTTGTTATGTACAACCTACACCCTGTTGTTTATATGTTAAATTAAAAATTAAACAATAATTAAGATGTGGGATTGGCACGCGGTGGAGTTTTCATGTTCTCCCTGCGTTGTGGGGGTTTCCTCCGGGTACTGTGGTCCCCCCCCCCCCCCCGTCCAAAGACATGCATGGTAGGCTGATTGGCATGTCCAAAGTGTCCATAGTGTATGAATGGGTGTGTGAATGTGTGTATGTGTTTGTGTGCCCTGCGATGGATTGGCACCCTGTCCAGGGTGTTCCCCGCCTTGTGCCCGATGCTCCCTGGGATAGGCTCCAGGTTTCCCTGTGACCCTGAAAAGGAGTAAGTGGTATAGAAGATGGATGGATGGATGGATGGATGGATGGATAAGATGTGGGATCCAACGTTAGGGCCACCCACAATTGGTCATCAGATAGCTCAGTTGTCTTATGGCAGACTGTTAGTTTATGCGCAAGATTGCTTATAATAGAACTAGTTGTAGACTTTTTTGTTTTTCTAGAATATTGTTACCGGAAAATTGCGTGGTTCTAATGCAGGAAAATAGAAACACAGACGCTGCTATAACAGTTTATTCCCTGCTACATTTCTAAAGGCACTCATTAAGCTTGTGTTGTTAAATGACCTTTTTTTTAAAAACCATATTAAAGTGTGATTACAGTGTAAAATATTTATTTTCTTGATTTTCACATGGTTAAATGTACTGTCTACTAATTATACTTTACAACGTCTGTGTGTAGGACATCTTTGCAGTGGCAGTATCTCTGATCACGGGCAAGATTGTATACATCTCAGATCAGGCGGCATCCATTCTCAACTGTAAGCGGCACGTGTTCAAGAATGCCAAGTTTGTGGAGTTTTTAACACCACAGGACGTCAGCGTGTTCTACAGCTTCACCACACCATATAGGCTGCCATCTTGGAGCATGTGTACAGGAGCTGGTATGACATGCATGCTTTATCCACAGTGTACAATGCTGCTGCCAGGGTTGCCAACAACACCCTCAAAAAACACATTAGCCCACATGAATGCTGATGAATTCATTGAGATTTCCAGAGTGAGTGCGTCATTCTCTTCTGATTCAGTCTACAGCAAACTCTTCCTGTTCCATGGAGTCATTTTTAGAACACAGGGAGGCGGATAGCCAAAGATTAAAAAGCTCAAGTCTCGAGCAGGAGTTTCTTCACTGGCCTAGAATAGCACTTGTGTGGGCAATTTGATTCACTGAAAATAGGAAGGCAATTCTTTTACAGAGATTACCACCGTCTTCCAGGAAACCGTCTGAAGCGTCTAAAACAATTATTTGCAATTTATTTTAACAGATGGAGGCCACATGGGAACAGATAGTGACTCATATGACCCTTAAAATAAAATTTGCCACCTCAATTCTAATCTCTGATCTTTTGGAGATCTATTACTTCAGTGTAGCTTGTGATTATTTTAATCAACCTTATAGCATTGTAGGCAATTTAACAAAATTCACTTAAAGATTTATTAGAACTATGAAGCCAAAAGTGTGATGTCATTATGTGGTCAAAGCCTTTCATGTGTAGTGGTCACTATAGTGGACAGCTATTCAAAAGCTATTTTCTGACTATTGCATGGATTTCAGTAGAATAGCTGCATAACAGCCACTGTGAGTGGACACTAATTCTTCGTTTGAACGCATGCAGTCCACTGGAGTGGACACGTCAATAACTTTTTGAAAATATGTAAAATGAAGAATAAGAAAATTAGTGAAATTAAGGTAAAATTATGTTTCTATGCCTAAAGAAGAGTAAACAACACACAGAGAAAAAAAATCATTGATCAGAATTTCATAATTCATGCATGAAATGGTTAATGAACAAAAAAATATAGACCATGACTAAAAACTTGGAAACATGACTACTGCATGTTATTGGAAAATAATCAATGACGGAGTGATATGATGCCACTACCACTCCAAAGTTGGCTATTTTCCGAAAACAGCATGTCCAACAGAGTGTTTTATTGTCTTATACCACAGGCATTTACCAGCAATTACAATATTTTTTTTATTTATTAATATATGCTTTTTAGCAGTTTATAGTTACATTTAATGTTGTGGAACATTCCTTTATAGTGTATCATTATAGCAGCTATAGAAAGTCATTTTTTCACCAGCCTCCCTGTTTTTCTCTCTCTTGATGTTAATAAGACAAAAAAAAAAAACACAGCTTGTCATGTTACTGAGAAACCAGAAAGCGCAAAAAAAAAAAAAAAAAGTCCTCTTAACTGAATTTATTTATTTCTCTTGTGGCAGAAAACTTACTGCATGTTATAAAGGGATGAGACTCAAGACTTATTGCATAAATGTTAATTAATCCTTACAGAAACCCACACCAAATCAACAATGATCTGTTTTTCTTTGTTAAATAACAACACATTTTTTATCTTTCTTATTAGCCTTAGATTGTGTGGTGCATCTGTCATAGAAGGCCCTATGAATGAGTTACTATAGAAATGATAACATATTGAAAAAATCACATTAATAGAAATATGTGATTTGAATTACAGCTGGCACTACTGTGGGAGCTGTGCTCTTAACAAAAATGAATGAACGTCTTCTTTTCAATAAGATTCAAGAATTCAGCAGTGCTGTGGTATAATTGGTTTTAAACAGCAGCAGTCAGAATGACCTCTTTGTAGTAAAAAAAACATCTCATAATTTTTTTCCCTCTTAAAGAATCTTCACCTTCTGACTGCATGCAGGAAAAGTCATTCTTCTGCCGCATCAGGTGAGTATACATATATACCTATGTGTATACATCTTTATGTCTGTGTGTGTCTGTTGGGCCTCACTGTATGTGCCTCATACACAAGCACATATGTTTTACTTCATTCAATTCATGTTCTCTTTCCTACACAGCGTGACAAAATTAGTTAAGCAGTATTTGTGGTAAATAAGAATCCACATACCATTGTTGTACAGAGAAACTGTTACTTCACACTGTCCCCTAGAGGAAATATGCTCATGTACCGCAGGTAAAATAAATAAATAAATAAATAAAAGGCCTAGTGTAAATGAAAGTATGTGAAACATTGCTCCATGACCACTGGGATACATCTGAACACTATATGCAGTAATGCATTTTACACTTTCTCTTGCTGTCAGATGTCTTTTAAGCATTTGTTTTTGCATCTCACTATTAGACATGCCCCCTCACACTGTCCTTTACAAATGCATAATTACGTTGTTGCTGCAAACCGATGATTATCAGTGTAATTTCTGCCATTATTTTGCTGTGGAGAGAATAGTGTCATTTCACATCAGACATTGCACACCACTTCACTTTCTACAGTTTTTAACACTGCGAGCAAAGTTCAAAGTTCAACTTTAGCATAGTCAAGTTCAACTTTGACTCCTTTTTCCTGCTGACAAATGAGATACCACTGTATTTGATGTGGCAATTTATGACCAACTTTGTACAGACAGGGAGGAGAAGCTGATTTCACCATTTATTGCATTCCAAGTGATCCAGCTCATCAGTTTCTATAATGTTGGGGGAGAAATACAGCATGTCAACTGATATTGATGAGGGTGGTCTTGTGCATTTTTGTCTTAAATCAAGATACATGGTTTTCAAACTCTCTGCTAATCTACAGTGAGCACATCTTGATTACCCAGAATATCACGATGAGCAGAGGGCTTATTGCTTGTATTATGCACTCAAGTTTGCAGAGAATGAAATGCAAAACATGTATGATTTGTAGACAGCCTTAAAGATACTAGAGGCTGGATGTATTTGTAAAGATTGGATGTAAATGTACATCTATTTATATTTAGATATATACACCAATCAGCCATTACCACTGGCAGGTGAAGTGAATAACACTGATTATCTTGTTACAGTGACACCTGTCAAGGGATTGGATATATTTGGCAGCAAATGAACAGTCAGTTCTCGAAGTTGATGTGTTGGAAGCAGGAAAAATGGGCAAGCGTAAGGCTCTGAGCGAGTTTGACAAGGGCCAAATTGTGATGGCTAGACGACTGGGTCAAAGCATCTCCAAAATGGCAGGTCTTGTGGTGTGTTCTCGGTATGCAGTGGTTAGTACCTACCAAAAGTGGTCCATGGAAGGACAACTGGTGAACCGGCGACAGGGTCATGGGCGCCCTAGGCTCATTGATGCGTGTGGGGAGCGATGGCTAGCCTGTCTGGCCCGATGCCACAGATGAGCTACTGTAGCACAAACTGCTGAAAAAGTTCATGCTGGCTATGATAGAAAGGTGTCAGAACACACAGTGCATCACAGCTTGCTGCATATTGGGCCGCGTAGCGGCAGACCGGATTGTGTGCCCATGCTGACCCCTGTCCACCGCCGAAAGTGGCTACAATGGGCATCAGAACTGGGCTGTGGAGCAATGGAAGAAGGTGGTCTGGTCTGATGAATCAAGTTTTCTTTTACATCATGTGGACGGCTGGGTGCGTGTGCGTCGCTTACCTGGGGAGGAGCACCAGGATAGGTCTTTTGGAGTACGTGCTTCGACGGGTCAGAGCAGTTCTGGCGGCACAAGGGGGATCTACACAATATTAGGCAGGTGGTTTTGTGTGTGTGTGTGTGTGTGTGTGTGTGTGTGTGTGTGTGTGTGTGTATACTTGATGTTATAACCATAAACAGAAATTCCCATAAGGGCTGCAATTAAAGCCAGTGTGGTAGATCCCTTATAGGACCAAGGTTAAGCATACACCTATGTGTGTCTGTAATGTTTAAACCTGTCCTCTTGTGTTGCAGTGGAGGTAAGGACTGTGAGGGGGACCTGCAGTACTACCCATTCCGTATGACTCCCTATCTAATGAAGGTGCAGGACACAGAGCACACTGAAGACCAGTTCTGCTGCCTTCTGCTGGCTGAAAGAGTGCATTCCGGCTATGAAGGTCACTAGGCATGCACAGATTTTCACTCAACAAACATTTAGGTTTTAATAATGTAAGATAGTAAAAAATGCTTTGGGTCTTAATTTCACTTATTGAGACCTGCATTAAGATTTTCAGGGTTTATTCCCAAGAGCCATATGAGTAATAACTGCATTATTAACTGATGTAACACATAATACACACATTTGTACTGGTATAGCTCTTATTTATTAATATACAATAGGCCTCATTTATCAGTATTTTAGTAAAGTTGTGTGCAAATATTTGCACAAGCCAAACAAAGGCTAGGAAATTTGGAAATTTTCTTGCCACTTAAATGTATATATTGATGAATGCCAAAATGCCAATCACGTGTAAATTACCAGGCGCATATGTGGCACAGCTTGCATTTGGTGATGCCCAGAATACTCCATAACAGGCAAAACTTACATAGATTAAATGATGCGTAAATAAAAAAAATAAAAATAAAAAGACTTTTGCTGAGGTAGAAGTGAAAGTTATTCTGACTCATATTGTTACCGAATCTGAAAAGGGCAAACTCTGGAGCCAAATTACAGAAAATGTGAATGAGATGTGAACAAGGTGAGGTGAAAAGAAAATGGTTTGTCATGAAAATAGTGAAAAAAATACATATTTACTGTGCCTAGGTGATCTTGGAGAGTAAACACATAACACCGCAGACCGCAGACAACAATCTTCTTTAGCTCTGGCAATTTTTCCCTTCAAGTCATTTATTTTAATTCACATAGGCTATGACTAACTCTGTGATTTCCTGTTTTTCTTCTTTATTTTTTTTTCCAATTTCATCTACACAAGACTTTTTTTTATTGTATTATCAAAAGAAAATAATTGGTTTACCATTATACATTGATTCAGAACTTTAGCAGCACTGTCACATAATGCCCCATAGTGCAAAATCTGCTGCTGGATAAACATGAGCAAGTAAGGAAAACTTCCTTTAATTAAAAGCCAGATCCTATTAGGTGTTTTGTACATGAATATAATAGTAAGACTAGCCTCTATGCCAAATGGCTGTGAAAAATGGAAATGCGTCACTCTCCAGTATTGATAGTATTAACCTCTAGATGTTTACTTCACAGCTCCAAGGATCCCAACGGACAAACGCATCTTCACCACCACACACACACCAAGCTGTGTGTTTCAGGATGTCGATGAAAGGTAAGGATTTGTTTTTTTTTCTTCTTTCTAACACAAAAGTCTTTTTTCTCTCTCTTTTCACATTTGAATTTCTCAAATTATTTACTTCAGTTTGAGTCTTCTCTTTAAATAAAATGAATTCCTTATAGAAGATCCAAACATTTGAGCCACAGGGCCACCGAGTACCTTATGATTTCATAAAGAGCTCTTCATCATCTATAAGTAATGAGTCACTTGGGAAAGTGAAGTTCCCCTTGGTTAGAACACATGAATAACTTGTATTTAAACGCTGCACATATGTTTAAAAGCCAGAGACTTTACAGAACGACTTGAGTGAATGAGTGACTGATATTTTTGTTTGCATCTCAGGGCTGTCCCATTGCTTGGATATCTACCACAAGACCTGATTGGTACACCATTACTCCTGCACTTGCACCCAAATGATAGGCCATTGATGCTCAGCATTCACAGGAAGAGTGAGTGCCACACCATCTGTTTGTACTGATTAAACCCTATTCTACTGTATTAGTTTTTATGTGGATATGTGGGGTAATGTAATTACCAATATATCTATGAAATTTTAGTTTTATCTAAATTCATCCTGTCAGTCATTTTTACTGACTGCACATTCCTAAGTCTGGAAAGACTGCATCTTCTTTTACCGGCAATTAAAGGGCCTGTAGAAATAACACCACGTGGTGTCTGTGGTGTGTAAAAGTCTGAGGCCTCTAGCATGAAATGGTTAAAAAGATTAAAATGCTTCTATTTTGCATTCTTTGCATTATTCTTTGCATTACAAACTATATTATCAGCAATAGTGAAAAGTAATAGAAATGAGTAAAATAAATATTTACATGAATTTCCGAATTTCTTAGTATCTATTATGTCTTCCTTTTGATTTATTGACAGCATGCACTTGAGCTGGCATGGACTCCACAAGTTTGAAAATCTTGTAAAGAAAATCTGACCTTTTGTAAGACATTAGTATGGGCAGTATCACAAATTAAAATTTAAATAGTGACCTAGAAATAGTGCTGAATCTTGAGTATTGAATGTTCTAAATACTGAACATTTTCATCCTTTGTTTTTAAACTTTTTTGCTTGTTTGAAAAATACCATATGCCCAATTTTTTGTGTGGTCTCAGACTTTTGGACCCAAGTGCACATATCCAGTATGATCAAATTTGCATTGTATCAAAAAAGCAATAATAAAACACAACATTGTATTATTTTTTCAGTGTAGAGATAATCCTTTAAATCCCAACTTGTTCCGATCATCTCTGGCTAAAACCAAATCAAAAACAAGTATTGGCTGAGGTTAAAATAGAACAATAATATATAAATGCTGTTTTAAAGGAAATGTCAGAGAAGCAACGCTTCCGTGGTTTTTAATTAAGTTATTGAGTTAACTTGAGTTATTGAGCCTTATATACATGTTACACGTCCACGAGCCCTGCAACGAGCAGTTACAATTGAGGTAAACATAATTAGTTTGTATTAAAGATATGAGGTGGACATTGTATGCATGCAAACATCATAAAAACACTCCTGTTTCTGTAATGTATACATTGAATCTTATCCTGTCCTGATAGTACTTTAGGTTCAAATATCTGTTTATGCTTTTAGAAGCATAATATATTATAATCAGCACACTATACTCTACTGTAAGACACCGTGATGTATTTTAACTTTACAGTATGGCTATAGAGCAAATATGTACATTACATAAGGATGTAGTATGTCATTTTCAACACAGTCAATCAATAATTTTTACATAGTCTTGCAGTATGCTGGTCAGCCGTTTGACCACTCATCCATTCGTTTCTGTGCTCGAAATGGAGAGTACATCACCTTAGACACCAGCTGGTCCAGCTTCGTCAACCCCTGGAGCCGTAAAGTGTCCTTTGTCATTGCACGACACAAAGTCCGCATGTGAGTATGGGTTATGCTTTGTGTACTAAAACTAACCAGTGTTTGTTTTGGATCTTTGCCTCAGTTGAATGTATTTGGCCTTTAACCGTGTCTGTTTCGCTGGTTTACTAACATAGTTAAATGGAAAGGGGGGAAAGACAGAGCTAAATGAAATTGGCCCCTTTAATACCTGCAGTAAATGTATTGTCTGTATCTGGGATCATCAAATGGCAGCTCCAACCATCCATTAAATTTTTCCAGTTACATTATACTTTTGTAGAAAAGATCTACTGAAATATATAATTACGTATCTGTGTGTGTGGGTCTGGGTGTGCGCGCGCGTGCGTAGGTGATATCATTAGGGTAGGACCACAGAGAAAAAAACATGAGTACTGGCCAAATTTGACAAAAAACTACAGGGAGTGATCATATAAATGAGAAGGAATGAGTACTAAAAAGCAGAGGCATTTTGTCAGATCAGTTGATGACTCCTGTCCTATAGTTTCTAAAGTGGTTGAAACATAGGTGTAATATTATAATTCATATGAAATAAATTGTAGTCACTGTGTTATTCTCTTGCTTGCACTGAGCTATATCCCTCAGCTGAATGTAGTACATGTTCATTAAACTCATTTCCTCAGCCAGGTGCACTATGAAAGTAATAGTGAGTTTGACTGGTTTGGAATTTTCCAGGGGTCCCGTAAATGAGGACGTCTTTGCAGCTCCAGCCACAGCTGAGGGTAAAACAATGGACTCGGATATCCAGGATATCACAGAACAGATTCATCGGCTACTGCTTCAGGTCAGTTAGTACTGAAAGAGAAAGTGAGACAATGATTTTGTGCCTAGGGAATTCAAATGTTTTAAATAGGTTATTGCCCAGGGTAATTATGTTTCTTTGACCTACTAAATAAATTCTGGCAGTCATATTGTGGAGTAAGAAGGACGAAAACGCATGCATCATAAAGATAGAGACTAGGGCCAACATGTCAAACCCCATTACACAGAGTACCAAATTTTGAAATATAGTGTTGTGGGGAAGGAAAAGGGAAGTACAAATTATGACAGCATACAAGTTATATATAGATAAAAAATAGATTTTAAGACTGCAGTTGCTGACCTAGAATGTTATAATAGTGAGCCTTAAAACCATTATGCGCCATGGATTGTATTGTTTATGGGTCTGTTATGCACCTTTGACCTGTGAGGTAAACAAGAAGCACCCACACTCACCTCTCTCTCTCTCTCTCTCTCTCTCTCTCTCCCCCTCTGTGTATGTGTGTATAGCCAATACATAATAACGGCTCGAGCGGCTATGGAAGCCTAGGCAGTAACGATCATCTGGTGAGCGTGGCCTCATCCAGCGAGAGCAATGGAAATGCAGCCCATCCACACGTGGATGACGAAGAAGGTCGAGCCAAACCTGTAAGACATTATAACAGATTCACTGTATGGCCAAACGTTTGTGGACACCTTACCATGTGGGGCTTCCCCTACTGTTGCCACAAAGTTGGAAGCACACAATTGTGTAGGAGTTGCATGTCTTTTGTGCTCTAGCATTAAGATTTTCCTTCACTGGAACTAAGGTGCCCAAACTTGTTCTACCACAATTCCCCTCTGCACAAAATGAGGTCCATAAGGACATGGTTTGCCAAGGCTGATGTGTAAAAACTTGACTGACCTGCACAGAGCACTGACCTCAACCCCACTGAACACCTTTGGAATGAATTGAAATGCCGATTGCACACTGGGCCTCCTCACCTGACATCAGTGCCTGACTTCTCATAGGCTCTTGTGGCTGGTTAGGTATCCACATACTTTTGGCTACGTAGTGTATCTTTACATACAGCTTCAACACACATGTACACAAGACATACAGTATCTCACAAAAGTGAGTACACCCCTCACATTTTTGTAAATATTTGATTATATATTTTCATGTGACAACACTGAAGAATTGACACTTTGCTACAATGTAAAGTAGTGAGTGTACAGCTTGTGTAACAGTGTAAATTTGCTGTCCTCTCAAAATAACTCAACACACAGCCATTAATGTCTAAACTGCTGGCAACAAAAGTGAGTACACCCCTAAGTGAAAATGTCCAAATTGGGCCCAATTAGCCATTTTCCCTCTCCGGTGTCATGTGACTTGTTAGTGTTACAAGGTCTCAGGTGTGAATGGGGAGCAGGTGTGTTAAGTTCGGTGTCATCGCTCTCATACTCCCTCATACTGGTCACTGGAAGTTCAACATGGCACCTCATGACAAAAAACTCTCTGAGGATCTGAAAAAAAGAATTGTTTCTCTACATAACGATGGCCTACGCTATAAGAAAGTTGCCAAGACCTTGACACTGAGCTGCAGCACGGTGGCCAAGACCATAAAGCGGATTAACAGGACAGGTTCCACTCAGAACAGGCCTCGCCATGGTCGACCAAAGAACAAAGAGGTTGTCTTTGGGAAATAGACGTATGAGTGCTCCCAGCATTGCTTCAGAGGTTGAAGGGGTGGGGCTCAGCCTGTCACTGCTCAGACCATACGTCGCACATCTTCTAAAGATGATGCACAAGAAAGCCCACAAACAGTTTGCTGAAGACAAGCAGACTAAGGACATGGATTACTGGAACCATGTCCTGTGGTCTGATGAGACCAAGATAAACTTATTTGGATCAGATCGTGTCAAGCGTGTGTGGCGGCAACCAGGTGAGGAGTACAAAGACAAGTGTGTCTTGCCTATAGTCAAGCATGGTGGTGGGAGTGTCATGTTCTGGGGCTGCATGAGTGCTGCCGGCACTGGGGAGCTACAGTTCATTGAGGGAACCATGAATGCCAACATGTACTGTGACATACTGAAGCAGAGCATGATCCCCTCCCTTCGGAGACTGGGCCGAGGGCAGTATTCCAGCATGATAACAACCCCAAACACACCTCCAAGATGACCACTGCCTTGCTAAAGAAGCTGAGGGTGAAGGTGATGGACTAAACCCTATTGAGCATCTGTGGGGCATCCTCAAATGGAAGGTGGGGGAGCACAAGGTTTCTAACATCCACCAGCTCCGTGATGTCATCATGGAGGAGTGGAAGAGGACTCCAGTGGCAACCTGTGAAGCTCTGGTGAACTCCATGCCCAAGAGGGTTAAGGCAGTGCTGGAAAATAATGGTGGCCACACAAAATATTGACACTTTGGGCCCAATTTGGACATTTTCACTTAGGGGTGTACTCACTTTTGTTGCCAGCGGTTTAGACATTAATGGGTGTGTGTTGAATTATTTTGAGGGGACAGCAAATCTACACTGTTACACAAGCTGTACACTCACTACTTTACATTGTAGCAAAGTGTCATTTCTTCAGTGCTGTCACATGAAAAGATATAATCAAATATTTACAAAAATGTGAGGGGTGTACTCACTTTTGTGAGATACTGTACATTGAACACTCCGTACTTTTCATAGTTCTGCCACTGTAACAGATAATTGAATTTAAAAATAGCTTTTTAATAGACCAAATGATGGGGATGATTTTAACCAAGCTACTATATATTAAAAAATCTCACAGTTTCACGTTTCAAACTTGTGGGTAAGTCCCAATTTACATTTTATTACATTTTCAAGATCTGGAACAATTTTTTTTATTTCCAATTATAAATGAAAAAAAGCCCAGATTTTCAATGTGGTCTCAGACTTTTGGAGCCCTCTGTATGTATTATATAGTTAACAGTTATGGGTTTGAATAAAGTTTTTTATTATTATTATTTTTATATTTTTTATTGTACTGCAGACAGTCACTAGAGGACATCATAGTCATTTTGGCTTCACCTTTCAACTGCTTTCATGTTTGGTCACCAAATACTGTTTATACTGTATATACACACACTGCAGTGAAGCCTTCCTTACCGTTGTGTTTATTGGATTTCTTTTCACAGAGAACGTTTCAGGAGATCTGTAAAGGTGTTCATATGCAGAAGAACCAGGGACAGCAATTCAAAAAGAGTCCAGGCAGTAAGTACAAATATGCTTCTGTGAAAGAAAAAGAGTGATTGTGGTTGTGCTGAAAATGTGCAATGACTTACAAGCTGCTGGGGATTGGAGGGGACACGGAATACACCCTGACATAAATCAATCACACTTTCTCCAGCAGAACCGCTCCAGAAGAGTCCAGTAGTTCGGCTGAAAGACTCCGCATTCCCAGTTAATTTGAGAGAGAGTACGGAGGAGCAGCAAGCCACCATACAGGAAGAACTCACATTAAAAGATCAGACTGTCTACTCGTACCAGCAGATCAGTTGCCTGGACAGTGTAATCAGGTACAGTGTGAGAGTAAGCTGTTATTAAAAGTACAAAGAACATTTTAAGAATAAGAATATTTTATTTATTTTTCACCTGTTAAATTGTAGTATTTAACAACGTTGATTGATTTGCTGATTATTCTATTATGATCCGTTTACAGACTTTTAATGGCAATCAGATTGTCTATCTCAGGGGTTCCCAAATGTTTTTTGCAGCCAAGGACCCCTTTTAAAATCAGCGGATCCCTTCGGAACAGATTTATTTTACAAATATATTCCAAGTATTGAAACATTAAGATCATTTAAGTGTGCAATATAATTTAAGTGTTTTTTTATGCCTCTGCCACTAGGAGGTAGAGGTATTATGTTTTTGGGTTGTCCATCCATATGAGACTCTCATTATCTCAAGAACAAGTGGTTAAATGTTTGTAGGATTTATATGGATTTATCAATGTTACCAGCAGATGAACTGATTAGATTTTGGAATTGATCTGAATAGGATTAATGTCACAGCAAGATCAAATGTCTGAAATTGTTTTTCTTCAATAGTTTTTCTTCAATAGGTTCTTCAATATACTTCCTATTTGAAGTATATTTTAAGGGTATTTCAGGCATACACATTTTGTTAATTGTGAATAACTGCTCTCTCTCACTCACTCACTCTCTCTTTCTCTCTTTCCCTCTCCCTCTTCTTGTCTCTTGCACTTTCCCTTTTTTCTGTCTGTCTTTTGTTTATGCAGGTATTTAGAGAGCTGCAATGTGCCTATCACGGTGAAACGTAAATGCCAGTCGTCCTCCAATACCACTTCCTCTAACTCAGACGAAGACAAACAGAAGGCAGTTGAAAGCTCTATGCAGGTGGCTGAAGGTAGAAAAACATGCAATGCAAGCCACTTAACCACTAACCACATGTGCTGCAAAAGTAGAATTAAGTGTTAAGTGCTTTCATTTGAATTGAACAGAAAGTGCTTACTCGAAAATAAGCAACCACTATATGATAGCATGTACAGTCCCCTCTTTTTTTCTGTAGACTGAAGACATTTGGGTTTGAGATCAAAAGATAAAAATGAGAAGAGAGTTTAGAATTTCAGCTTTTATTTCCTGGTATTTATATGTAGATGTGTTAAACCACACATCAGACCACCCAATTTGTAGGCAAGCAAAAATGTTGGAGCATGTGACTGATAGGTGCTCCTTGTTACCCAGGTGTGTCCTGTTAGATTGATTGTTTAAACAAAATAACAGCTGTGAACATCTACTCATGGTTTTAGCCTTCAGTTTCACCTGTGAAGACTGCATTTGTTGTTAAAAAGGATAAACTAACATGAAGATCAGAGAGCTGTCTATGGGAGAAAAGCAAGCCATTTTGAAGTGGAGAAAAGAAGAAAAATCAATCAGAAGTATTGCACAAACACTGGGCATAGCCAGTACAACAATTAGGAATGTACTGGAAAAAAAAGAAAAGAAACCACTGGTGTACTGAGCAGCTGGCACAGAATGAGTCAGCCAAGTAACATAACAGCTGATGACAATCATTGTGGTGAAGAAAAACCCAAAAACTACAGTCAGGGACATCAACAACAACCTCCACAGGGCAGGAGTGAAGGTAACACAATCCACCATTTGAAGAAGACTTTAAAGAAGATGCAAACCACTCATCAGCAGTAAGAATCAGAAGGTCAGATTAGAATTCAGAAAGAAATACAGAGATGAGCCACAAAAGTTCTGGAACCATAATTAACCTTTCCCAAAGTGATGAAAAGGCCAAAGTGTGGAGAAAGAAAGGATCTGCTCATAATCCAAAACATACGAGCCCATCTGTCAAGCGTGGTGGAGGTAGTGTCAGCTTCACTAATATTTATTGATGATGTAACTCATGATAGTAGCAGTAGAAGTTTTCAGGAACATTTTATCTGCCAATTTACAGAAAAATACATCCAAATTAATCAAGACGAACTTTATCATGCAGCAAAACAATGATCCAAAACACACTGCCAACACAACAAAGGTTCTATGTTTTATATTGTTTAACACATATAGATGTATATACCAGGAAATAAAAGCTGAAATCCTAAACTCTCATCTCATATCCATCTTTTGATCTCAAACACAAAGGTCTTCGGTGTATAGCCAAAACAAAAGAATTGGCCTTATTCAAATAGTTTCAGAGGGCACTGTACATCTCTAAATTGCACAGCATCAATCAAAGCATTTTATTAATATTTATCAATGTGATTCTGTAATGAATAACACTTATTTTATGTGTGAAATGCAATGTTGTAGAATATTTTGGGTCAATATGAAACAGGGTTGCACTGGTTATAAATTATAACAGCAATATTTAATAGTCAAATAATACCAATACACTTTCATTGACTTAAATATAAGAACAATGAGCTGATGAAAACAAACTTGAATAGTATGATGATACATTACATTAAGATACACTACACAAACCTAACATCATTTACATTATTACTTAACCCTCAGCTTTTAGCAGTAATCCACCATAAGTACTGTTAACAGAATATGTGTATTTATTGACTTTCTTTTCTAATAAGGAACAGAATTAGCCAAATATTTAATATAGTGTTGTCTCATTCCAGTCCCAAATATCCAATATGCCCTAATTAATAATGTGCCCTAATTAAGTAGATAATTGGTAAATTTCATAATTGAAGCTGAATACTAGGTTTCAGTTTTTACACTTTATTATTTATTTATGTTTCAATAGACATTAGGTTTTATTTATTTATTTTTTATTATTTCACGTCCTTTACATCCCAAGAATGTCCTAAGCAGGAGTTGTAACTAGAACATATTTTACTGTTAATATGTGGTAAAGCACATAAATACACATAGGGCTATAAAATATTGTTGTTTTCTCTCTTTATCCTTTAGCACCTGGACACCTGAAGTCCCAAACTGGTCTTTCTTCTCTGGATGTGTCGAAGAAGCCAAGCGGCTCAGGCGTGGTGGGCACCTCGCTCACTCCCCTGACACTGCCCAGCAAAGCTGAGAGTGTGGTGTCCATAACCAGCCAGTGCAGCTACAGCAGCACCATCGTACATGTGGGGGACAAAAAAACCCAGCCAGAGTCAGGTAGATAAGGCACATAAGATATTCAGCAAAGAGAATGAAAATGGACAGAAACATGATTAATCAGAGGTCATTAGTTAACATATGCAAAGTCTTCAGGAGTATTCAAACTGTCGAAATTTTAAAGGTCTAGTCACAATGATATTTTGCATGAGGCAAAATATCATTGTCACAAATATTGCAATACAAAATACTGGTGAGATGAATTTTGCTTCTCTGAGATGCTTCTCACAATATTTCTCTTTAATGTTCATTATGAGCTCTAACTCTTCTTACACACTAGGCAGCAGCACCAGAGGTAGTAGCATAGAGCACAAGGTTTGTGAGTGGGAACCTATCTGCCTCAAAGAATGCTTACTTAAGCATTCTTAAGTTCAAAAAAGTTCAGCGTTATGCGACGTGTCAAAATCAAGGGCCACAGGGCAAATGAAACAAAGTTGCAGGCCAGATTTGACCCATGAGCCTTGTGGTTGACACATGTGCTATAACGCTTCATTCGGATAAGCTTAACTTTAACGTGAATTCGGGAAAAATAATACAGAAATGGCCCATAGCACACTACTACTCAACTGTTTCCGACTATCACACACTATTCACAGCAGATGCATAGCATAGCCATCTGAAGGGCAGTTAATGTATAAATGCACTCCGGTTTCTATAGCGACTGGCTTGACCACACTCTGAATGTGGGTTAAAATCAGTGCCTTTGAAGTAAAATTAAAGTAATTCAAATGTAAAATGGGATGAAGAAATACACAAAATAAAAGCATGATTTTTTTTCCTCATCTATACAATTAAATTGGTAATTATGACGCAGTAGTGCATTGAAAGTGGATGTCTTAGAGCAGTAGGAGCTGTGAGGACACTTGATGTTTTATTTGAATAATTTATGCTCAATCTACGATCAAACAATCTTTTCATATTAATAACGTTGCCACGAGATGCATTTATGACACTGAGAAACTAAAATTACATGTTAATAATAGGGGGAAATTACACCTTACAAATCCTGATCTAGTTTCTTACAGTGCATTGATATTGCTTTGGTTTGATTTGTTGTCATAACAAAATAAATGTATTCATATTTGAATAATTTTTTCTCAATATCGTCTCCTTTCAGTATTGTCTTTTGAAGCCTGTCTTGGAATATGTCTGGTATCATGGCTTTAGTGTATCATCTCATGCCTAGAAACATAATATTCCTTGCTTACACAGGCATCATGGCAACAGGAGTTATCCTTTAACGCTGAACCATTTATAATTAGATTATAGCTGTGAATAAAGCAATTTGAAGTGGTTATGTTATGTTTCATAGTGGTATTTCATGTTACCACTTTTGCTATTGACATATCATCATCAATCAAACCAGCAAAATAATTTACATAAATGCATAAATGTGATTGGTTAAACCACAACTGCTATAGAAGTCAATCTGTTTCATCTTTAGAAAACTAGAGTCACCAAACTTAAAAAAAAAAATATATATATATATATATATATATATATATATATATATATATATATATATATATATATATATATATATATATGTATATATATATATATATATATGTATGTATATGTGTGTGTGTGTGTGTGTGTGTGTATATATATATATACACATGTGTATATGTATGTATGTATATATATGTATATGTTTCTTAGTATTTCTACAAGTACTCAGTTCTGATAGCAGTGATTAGGGGCAAGATAGTTTGCATGAACTATTTCTTTGAACTGGGGTGCTGTAGTTCAGTGGTTTTCAAAGTGGGGGTCTCCAGGGGGTGCCCGGGGGACCTCAACAATTTGGTGTGCCCATCCCTCCCACTAGTATGTTTTCTCTTTCTCACTCTCAGACAACCACACACACACACAATCAATTCCTAATGTAATGTAAAGATGTAATTATTAATAAAAAAAAAAATGTTAAAAAAGGGGGATATATTCAGAAGTCTGTATTTTTAATGTGTTTTAAAGACATCCTGCAAAAGGGGGGCCTCGGTCACATGTTAATGCCATTTAGGGGGCCTTGCCCTGGGAAAGTTTGGGAACCCCTGCTGTAGCTGGTTGATATTTTCTGATCTGGTGCATATTTAGAATTGAATACAGTAGCAGTATGTGAGTACATCTGTGCTTAGTATCACTAACACAAACTTTCCTTATTATGTGTCTATGTGTACTTATATCTCTATACGGTGCTCGTAGTCAGGTAGAGACTTAATAGAGTCTTAATAGAGTCCTAGAGTTTAATAGAGTTAGAGTTTGTGAGTGAACAAATGAACAATTCTGCGTTATACAGTGTATGAACATGAATTTGGTCCTGTTTTTCTCACACAGAAATCATAGAGGATGGCCCCAGTGCTGGAGACATAGCAGAAGGCCCCACTGCAGCCACTCCTCCTGCCACAGTTATACCTCCCAGCCAGGAAAGAGAAGCATATAAGAAACTAGGCCTGACTAAGCAGGTGCTGGCAGCACACACACAGAAAGAAGAGCAAGCCTTTCTCAACCGCTTGAAGGAGCTAAGGGGAGTTCACACTTTCAAAGCAGACTACCTGGAGAAGCAGAAAGGACAGGCCACGTCCGATGGTGAGAACATCTTCTGGATTTGCAATTCAGGCCTTTTTCAGTTGTAATCCGGTTAAGATGCGATTCGTTTCATTTAGCAAGGCAAAACGTCATCTAGTTCAGTTGAAAATCTTTGCCTCCTCACTTCTGCTTATTTTCAGCTCAGTTGACACAGTTCACACCCTGTCAAACACTCTATAGAACATCACTGTGAATTTCAGTCAGCAAAGCAGTTTTTAACAGACCTCATTAATTTATTGGATGAGACAGTCACTCTTTGACTAAAGCCCAAATAAGTACATTCCGAGCCCATGTACCAGTGAAAGAGTGGGCGTAGGTGAAGTGCCACCCTGGCAGCGTAAGCCCTGACTCAACATGTTCTCTGTTAGTTTGGCAGCACTGTTTTTCTAAATAAAGCCTGAGGAAAGAAATGAAAGCTTCAAATATGGGCTAATATCCTACTATTGGAAGTAAACTTATAATACAGGAAGACAGGATTTTTCAAGGCATGGTAAGTTTATAAATATCCCGACAATAAAATGAAAGGTGGGGGGGTTACAGTTAGTATGTTCCATGGTGCTGAAAAGTTGAGAGCTCTTGTTACTTTTTAGGCTGCTATCCTAAGTTCTTCTTTGATAGCTGATTATTAGGATTGCCTAGCTATTTTATTGCAAAATCTCAGGTACTAATATCTCCATAATTATCACAAATACAGGCAAACTCTTTGTCATTTCCAGGTTCTACTTGACCTATACAAAAACAGTGCGAGTAGATCAAATACTCTTTAATATCAGAATCATTCCCATTGTCGGTCATTCTCCCAAACATCAAGAATGCACATTAACATTAGCATGACTGTGCATGCTGTTACAGGAAAATAATCAACACCAAAAGCTGATTTTCTTAAACAGCAAGTGTTTTATTCTCCTTATGCTACAGTAATTTGTCAGCTGTTACTATTTGTAACTACTTCATGATGGATATATCATGTTTAACAGTACAGTACTGTTTAAAATCAGTTCCTGTTATCTCTTACATTATGGTGTTTATTCATAGCCATTCCTCACCAGTCTCTCTTTTTCCTCTCTTGAAGTTAATAAGCGAAAAAAACATGGCTTGTCATGTTACAGAGAAGTCTGCCATGATGGCTTAAATGTTACTTAAATGTTAATTTCCTTACAGAAAGCTTCACCATATCAGCAGTTACACATATTTCTTAAATAGCAACATGTTTTTAATCTGTGTATTTATTAGAAATCGGTTTATTATTAGATTATGTGGCTTGTCTATCGTACAATTCCTTTTGAATGAGTTGTTACTGTAGAAATGGTATTAGGGCAAGCTCCTTAATATAAACATATGATACGAATTACAGCTGAGACAACTGGACAGAGCTGCAGTTAAAGAAAATTAAGAAGAAGAAGAATCCATTATTTGTCACATGTACATTACAGCCGAGTGAAATAGTTTCTTTGCATATCTCATCATATTAGGAATTTGGGGTCAGAGTGCAGGGTCAGCCATGATATGGCGCCCCTGGAGCAGATAGGGTTAAGGGCCTTGCTCAAGGGCCCAACAGTGGCAGCCTGGCTGTGCTCATTAATATTAAAAACCTCATTAATCAAGACCTTCTGTGCAAGCAGATTTCAGAATTAAATTTATGCTGTGATATCAGTGCCCCTAACTAATTAGTCAGAGGCCAGTATTAGCCTTAAAAATTAAAAATGTAGTTAAATCACATAAAGCTCTGTTCATATTCCGTTATAGCTTTCATACATCTCTCTCTCTTTTCCCTTCTCTCTTTGTACAGTTGGACAGTATCATGTTGGTAAGCAGGGGGGGAGAGCAGAACCTGCCACTGGCCGTGGGGGCCGCAACAGAAAGTCCAAATCCAAGCGCATCAAACAGAATGAATCGTCCGATAGCACCATCTCACATCGGAGACAGCTGTTCAGGCAAGAACTGCAAGGACTGAACCAGACTTCATGGTCTCCTTCAGACACCTCACAGTCTGCTTTTCCTATCGCGTACCCAGCCGTTGTGCCTGCATACCCCCTCCAGGTGTACCCAGGGAGCAATGCCATGCCCCCCGGGGTGGATGCCCCACTCTCAGGATTTGGAGACAGTCAGTGTACCCAAAATCCACGCTTCCCCGTGCAACCCATGCAGCCCCAATTTCCTGCCCCTCTTGTCACACCCATGGTGGCACTTGTGCTGCCCAACTACATGTTCCCACCACTAGGAAGTGCCCCTCGGCAGCCTTTCTACCCTGAGCAGGTAACTTTCAGATGATCAGTTGTCTTTTTTTTTAGTCTGTAATAACCTCTATTTTTCAAAGCATTTTGAGGTTTTGGAAAGCCAGTATATAAATGAAACACATGATTAATAATTATTATTTGTAACAGTTTTAATTGCTCTCCTACAGGCTTTGTTCCCACCCACCCAGGTTCCATTCCAACCCCAGACAACGTTTCCTGTACAGACTCAGTTCACCCAACAAAACCCTTTTCCAGCTCAGCCATTCCCTTTCACGCCGCTGGACAAGCAACCCAAGCCCGCAGAACCAGAAACGAGGGAGGGGCCTTCACGGAGCTCCACCCCTCAGTCACTGGGTGGACGGGACCAATCATCTCCACCCTTGTTCCGGTCACAGTGTAGTTCACCACTGCAGCTCAACCTTTTGCAGCTGGAGGAGAGCCAGCGCTCCAATGAAAGACAGGAAACCACAGCAACCTCTGCTGGTACTCAGGGGAGCACTGCAGTGGAGAAAGGAGCAAACGCTGGAATGCAGACCAAGACAGACATAGAGACAGTATGGGCGTGATTTCTTTTAGCTCCTCATTTGTCTTCTTTTGCTCCTGCTCTCTCTTTCCACTAGATGGCATTATTATGTAGGGTTTTTTTTTGTTGTTTTGTTTTTTGCTTTTGTGCTGTTTTCCCAATGGATGAAAAGCAGTTACTGAAAATGAATGGATGAAAAGTATTTGCCCCCTTAAAGTTAATAGCTGTAAACCAAACTCTTCCTGTATTTTAACTGACAATTGGAATGATATTCTTATTGCAGAATCCTGCTTTTGCTTTACACCCAATCAAATTAGAAAACATCTAGCGACTAATCTGACATAGCAATAGATTTTCTTTGGTATACACGAGCCAATTTTTTTCTTAGTGTCTTGCCTTAGCTGCAGAAAGAGAAAGTGTTTTCATTCAAATATTAAGGTTCAGTGGACTCCCAGACTCTAGTGAAAGCTTTGTGACCATTTCCAGAGCTGTTTCATGGGTATCAACAAATGTCACCAAAAAAACTAAATTGGTAATATTGGTGACTGTACAGTAAATAAATGTTCAGTAATACATGTTGTTTGCTCTATATAGATTTCCTTGGCACAAACATATGGTTGAACACCTGAAAACATTTGCAATAATAGAGAAAATCAGGAATATGGTAAACATTTTTCAAGAGCTTAGTATGCTAAGCTTCAAAGTGTTCTTTGAATCTTCTTTAATATTACAATTGTTTAGAAATTAACAATGAATTAAAAGGACTTAAAAATTAGGAATATGATCCATAAGCTCAGCATTTGCAGTAACTTAGCATATGATGTCCATTTTGTGTGTTGTTTTGCAGGAAGATGCAGATGACATGCACCACTGTGACGCTTTCTCTTTATCCAGTGATCTGTTGGATATCCTCATGTTGGAGGACTCTCGGTCCGGCACTGGGTCAGCTACATCTGGGTCCATGGGTTCAGCTTTTAATGGCTGTGGCACGTCAGCTTGTGGAAGTGGTGGATCTGCTAGTGGAACTGGTGCGTGACTTCTGTGTTCTATTCACTCTATTCACAGTAGAAGCAAAGCCACTCGTTTCTTAATTGTATGGGATTATAACTGTACCAGGAGTTTTAAAAATGCCCTATATAATAAGTAAATGCACAGAAACAGCATTCAGTTCAATTCACCAGTAAGTGCATTGAAGAGATCCTGGCAACATGACAGGAGTTAAAATGATCTTTACAAAGCCAGTTTATTTTATGTCACCATAATCCTCTCAGTTCAGAATGACCTGACCAAAAAATGATTCTTGCATGTTCATTGAGTAAGTTTTGTAAGAACACTTACAAATTTCATGTTCATTCTAAATACTATTCCACTTTTGTGGATGTGTAAATGGATTTGCCCATAACTCTGATACTTATAATAGTTCTCAGTTGCAAATAAACAGGAGGCCTACCCTGGTCACTGTGGTATTATCAAATATCGAATTGTTGCCTTATGAATGAAAATTATGTGGAGCCTGATATTTACACCACTAGTGATTTTCATATGGATAAAATTTTCAGTTTTGGCTCAGTGGTTAAAGGCTCTGTGTTACTGATCAGAAGATCAGAAGCCCCAGCACTGCCAAGCTACCACTGTTGGGCCCTTGGGCAAGGCCCTTAACCCTCAATTGCTCAGATGAATGAATGTAATAAATGTAAGTCGCTCTAGATAAGGGCGTCTGCCAAATGCCATCAATAAAAACTTTAGTGCCTCCTTATTTAATGTAACATTTTAAGTCTCATTGACATGCTTTGCAGTGGTTTTGAATCCCCTTTTTCTATATGTTCTGTCTTTTTCTCTCATTGTTTCTCCCACTCCCTCTCTCCTACACTCTTTCTCTCTGTATCATATACAGGGAGCAGTCACACCAGCAATAACAGCAGTAACTACTTTGGCAGTGTGGACTCTTCACAGAAGTCCCTTAAGGCCAAGAGACCAGGAGGTGGCGTTTCAGGGTCCTTGGAGTTAGAGGAGAGTGAGAGTTTGCTCAAATATGTCCTGCAGGATCCTCTGTGGCTCCTCACTGCCAATGTGGACAAGGCTGTAATGATGACGTACCAGTTGCCCTCTCGGTGAGTGAGGTTAAACAAAACCTGTGCCTTATTCCCCCTTGATAGTCTCAATGTTAATGATCCCTGTCCACTGATTTGAAAAGCATGGAAGGAGATAGACGGACATGGAAATTAATTTAACACTTCTAAATAATAATCATGATAATAATAATAATAATAATAATAATAGAATAATTTTAAAGAAGAGAAGTGTGTATATACCGCATAACGCTTGCTGTTTTGAAAAAGTGCAGTCCTTTTGGAACTTTGGAATATAAATTTTAACACTCATTGCAAAAATCAGTACTTTACTTGTGAGACGTTTGATGAGTCACTGTATCTTTAAAAAATGTTTTACTGTCATATATGAAACCCATCAAAGAATGGTTTCAAGTCTTAACTCTAGCATTTACAGTTGCTTATTAATTTTATTGTCATGCTGTATCATTGTGTGCACACGGGGGCAGCAGTGTGTGCTTGTTAGAGTTTGCATTTGACCAAAGTCCAATGCCCGTGTCTGCTTGAGAGTGTATGTGTACATATGTTTGTGTTACATATAGATGTGTTTTGTGGTACTGAATAACAATAAACAAGATTGCAAAGTCTTCTTTTCTGGGTTAAAAATATTACAATCTTTTGCGAGTTTGCCAGTTCGACTTATTAAGCTTCTGGAATTTTGAGGCATTCTCAGTAAAACTACAGTTATGACCATTTGCACTTTCAAGATGAACTGTGTTTATTGTGGGCCACAGTGAGGTATGCTTTATTAGGCTTTGGAATATGATGTCATGACACAGAATCTCATGGGTGGTCAGCCATTTTGGCAGGATTAGTCAGTCGTCTAGTTAGACAGGCAGCCTAGCTAGTTTTCTTACAAATGTAAGTATTTTGAGTGTTTGAGTCATAATGGTAGGAAGCTATTTTTGCGTTATAATCTCCAATGCAGCAGCCATGAGCCAGCAGCCATGTGATAGAAAAAATAAAATAAAATATTTTTAAAAATCCACAGTGGACTGTAAAAACTACAGAAACAAAGTTTCACATGTAACATAGGAGAACGTTATTTGTACACTCCGTTGGCATTTTGTGCATTTCAGTAGATATTAAAGAAATGCCTGATTATATACAGGTATTGATGTCTGGACTTTGTCCAATTTACACACCAACCAAAATGCATTTGAAAGTAAATGGAAAAACCATCTCCTGTCTCAACAGGATGACATCAGTAATCTGTACAGAGCATTAATATGGTGGCATGGTGGCCTAGTTTGGAATAGCACATTTGCCTTGCACCTCCAGGGTTGGGGGTTCGATTCATGCCTCTGTGCTATGTGCGTGGAGCTTGCACATTCTCCCTGTGCTTCGGGGGCTTCCTCTGTGTAGTTTAGTTTAGTTTATTGCTTTATAAAGCACATTTAAAACAATAGATCCTGAAACCAAAGTGCTGTACAAGAAATATAAAACAGAAATAAAAAAAATTAAGAGTAAACAAAAACCAAAGATAAGACCAATGAAAAATGTATACCCTCAATTAAAACAAAGAATACAAATAAGTATTTTAAACACAGAAACGGTAGGGGATGATTTAATGTGGAGAGGGAGACTTTTCCAAAGCCTTCAGCCTTAAAACATGAATGAGGAACTGAGAGTAGTAAATGACTGGATGATCGAAGGTGTCTTGAAGCTGTGTATGGGATACACTGTGGAGCAAGTCCATACAAAGCTTTAAAAACAAAATGCAAAATTTTAAAATCAACATGGAACTTGACCAATAACCAGTGAAGAGAAGTGAGCACAGGTGTAATGTGTGCACGTTTTTTAGTGCCAGTCAGTAATCTGGCTGCCGCATTTTGTACCAACTGCAAACGATCAATAGTTGTTCTGGGCAAGCCCAGACAGAGCAAATTACAATAGTCAAACCTTGGATGTTATGAACGCATGAATAACAGTTTCGAGGTCCTTCTTGGAGAGTGTCATTTTGATTTTAACAATAGATCTTAACTGAAAGAATCTGCTTTTTTACCACAGCACTAATCTGCTTATCAAAGCACAGTGTGGGGTCAAAAATGACACCAAGGTTTTTGATACAGTCGCGCACATTAGAAGAAAGGGTACCAACCTGACTGACAATGTCAGAGGACAGAGCTGATGGACCAAAGACGATTATTTCGGTTTTGTCGTTGTTTAGCTGTAAAAAGTTCATGTCCATCCAGTGCTTAATGTCATGCAGACAGTCAAACAAACTAGACACATAGACACTTATTTTTCACAGGAAGATAAAGCTGTGTCTTCAGCATAGAAATGATATAAGTGGTGTCTTTCAATAGTATGACCTAGAGGAAGCGTATATAGAGAAAAGAGAAGAGGACCCAAAATGGTACCCTGAGGAACACCATAGGGCATTTGAGCACAGGATGAGAAACACTTCCCTACATTAACAGAAAAAGATCTCTCCTCCGGTACTCCGGTTTCCTCCCCCAGTCAAAAGACATGCGTTGTAGGCTGATTGGCATCTCAAGTGTGTGAATGGGTGTATGAGTGTGTGCGATTGTGCCCTGTGATCGGTTGACACCCTGTCCAGGGTATTCCCCGGGCTTAAATACCCCGGGCTCCAGGTTCCCAGCGACCCTGTATAGGATAAGCGGTACAGAAAATGGATAGATGTATTTGATGCTAATGTAATACTTGGTTGTGCTCTTTATGTAAAAAATATTATATGAAATACATTATGCATCCATCCAGGGCATTAGCAGCTCTAACGTTTCCCCACTTGTCATGTTATGTAGGGGTTCTGTAGCTATCTACCCAGATTGTAGGGCAAATCACAGCATGCTTGATCTCAAACAATTAAAACGGAAATAGGAATAAATAACAATAACACCAGGTTATATTTAATACATGACCGGTGAGTGTAATTTATTATTTCCTGTTTTATTAGCAGGAAAAGGTCAAGTGTACGGAATAATTAATATATGATTATTTAATGCTCAATTAATGCTTATTTATATGTATATGTAGAACAGTTGGGGTCACTGTAACTGTAACATGATCTCCAACCATTGGTAGCAGTTTGTAGATCGTCGGATTGTGCAGGTCCTACACTCATATGTATATTTGTAAACTGTATGTAGGCTTTGAGTGAAATTTTTTTAATTGCTCAAACAAAGAGGCACTTAAATGCACAGCAGATTTGAAAGCATTTATGGTGATGTAAGAGGAGCTTCATATGGATCCAGAATGTTAATAAGATTATAATTTGAAGTCAGTTGCTTGGCATGCCTTTGGAGTTAAGAGTGACACAGCCGCTTTCCGTTTTGATTAGCTTTAAACACAAAAACACAATAAAACAACAATCGCTTTCAGCTCTCACTGTGTGCAAGTACAGGCTTATAGCCTGCGAACAAAGGACTAACCCTTTCAGAATGGCTGAACAGTCACATGATGCAGCATGATGTGATGTCTATTCCCAAATGCAATATTATGATTATCTGATGTCCAGTCGGAATAAAATGTTTCCATGTATGTTCACGAATCTTTGCATCTGTGATTCTGTCTCTTTAGTGATATCCAGCAAGTGTTGCGGGACGACTTGGAGAAACTGAGGCAGATGCAGAAGAGTCAGCCTCGGTTTTCTGAGGCTCAGAAGAGGGAGCTGGCTGAGGTTCACCCCTGGGTGAGAGAAGGAGGAGGTCTACCCAAAGCCATTAACATTGAGGTGAACACAAAGAAAAAGCGCTTCACATTTTACATCTAGTCCTAGTGAGCAAAATATAAAGCCAGTCTATTTAATTTAACTAAGATTAAAACACTTCTCATGATTGTGCAAGTTGACAAGTAGTTTTATGAAATTAATAATTAATATTATTTCCTTATTCTCAGTTAAGAAAGTTGATCTACTGTAAACGAAAATCTTGTTTTCCGAAGCTTTGATGTTCACACCTTTTATCTTGGTTCAAAAACACATGCTTTCATTTTAAACCCAGGTTTCCACAATCAGGAGCAAACTTTAGTAAATAAATGCTCAAGACTCTCCCATCTCTTTATCAGTATAAATTTTAAACACTGCCGTAGACATCCGTAAAGATGCAGGGTTGTTTGGCTAGATATAAATTATTGTAAATGATGACTGACAAATAAATCAATAAAGTGTTATTTTAAACCCATTTCTAAGAAACATATGGCATTTAGTTGTAAAGATGTAATACCATTTATATGAATTTTTATGGCCAATTTTGCTCTCCTGTACTTTTGACTATAGGGCGATATTCTGTTGCACCACACAGGAGCAAAATATTTTTTAAAAATGAAGGTTTCTTCTGCTAATTATGTTTGAAATGTATAAATTAGCTAAGCTCAGACTGTCATCTCTGGATTCAATTGTTTCAGCTTTAGTAATATCATTTAATGTTATAAAACCTCTTCAGCTTGACCATCTAACTAAGTTCTGTACTACCTGTAAGGATGCTGGTGTAGGATAGAGCTAAGCTAAGTTTGTGTTATGTGTTGCATGTTGTGAAGGCTTGTGTTGGCTGTAAAGGAGTCACAGAGACACTGGTTGCCGAGGAGCTCCCAGACCTACACATGGGGGAATCTGAAGCCAGTGATGTCACAGCCCCCCCTCGTGACCAGACGCAATGAAGAGCTTGTACACACACACAGAGTACTAATCTGGGATAGGATGTTTTTGTATATGTTTTTAAAAAAAATACAACTTGAATAATTTATATGTTTAGATGAGGTAGTGAAGAGCATTGCTTTTGAGGAGCTTTATGGAGTTCTCCGATGTGTGTCTGTGTGTGTGTGCGTGCGTGTTTGTCAGATGTCTGTCAGTCAAATTCCTAGACTCCAATGTGTTCTAAGACAATGTCCTTGTGACTAAAAAGTATTTTTGTTTCTTGAAATCTCTTAATTAAATGGTTGTTATTTTATATACTCATGTGGAGCTTGAAAACCACACATTGTCATATTTTATGTTCTATAATTGTACCCCACAAATGTCTTTGAATACCTCAACAGCTACTTTAGTAGCTTTAAGAAGCATTTCTGCTGGAAAAGGCTATAAAAATTAGTTTCATTTAAACAATTAACTACAAATGTCTGTCTCCTCATCAGCTATTACACTATATAAATTCAGAGAAATGGGACAGGAGGTAAGGATACTAGCTGAAAAGACCAGAACCAGTGCAATGAATATAGTTTAATATATTTTCTATAAGTTATTCTATAAGCTAGTACGTTGAAGATTATAGAGAGATCCATTTACAGACAACTGTGGTACAGGGACCACAAAAGCGTTTAATCCTTTTTCCCAGGATAGAGACTGATCTCGAGTTTTGAAAGAAAAATTGACATTGGATATGTCCAAACCAACTTCTTACTGTACTAAATAGCAATGAATATATTAATATTTGATTCATATTAAGTCATTATTAATATACATTTTCTCCTTATTACTGTACGTACTCTCAACAACCACAGCACTTTTTTTCAAAGTGAGCCAGCCAAATTCCCAAAGCCTCTGTTTTTTTTTTATTATTATTTGAGTTTTTTTTGTTTGTTTTGGGTTAACTGGTAGGTTTGCTAATAAGAGTTGAAAGAATATATATATTTTTATTTTAAACTACAATTAGGACAGTTTTCACAGTCAAAAAGACTTGTTTATTGTAGGGTAAAGAAAGGTATTTTATGTGTCAAATGTTATTATATAGGATTTGTTTAAAAAATAAAATTATTTTCTAAGAAAAAGTAAATGCTTCAGTCTTGATTGGAGTTTTGATTTTTGTGCATTTTGAAAATTTATGCAGCACCTTGCCAAAATCATAGTACAATTCACAAATGAGAATCACAATTACAAATCAAGACACATAGCCTACAGTATAGGACAGCAAACACAACAACAACAACAACAAACAAGGACAGGGAAGATGATAGAAAAAAGAGAAAAGCTATTAAGTGGTTTAAAATAGGAGGGATTTAGCTCAAATAAAAAGGATTTTTTTTTACTTTATTACGGAAATGTTTTCTCTGGACAGTTAGACTACATGAGCTGTGAGTCAGATTAAATCAGACTATGTCTAATCCATTCTCTTGAATGACCGTTGGAACCGTCTGTGTAACTGGAGCCATGTCGGTGCCATATGCTCAAAATGAAACGCGTTGCCTTTTTTTCTTCTTTTTCTTTTTTTCCCCCCTCTACATTTCCTGGTAGTTTTTATTACAACGCTGTTCCGGTGTACAGCCTCTCTTGCCTTTTAGTGACCCTTTAAGAGGCCGCAGAAACTGGACGCGACGTGAAGAGGATGCGAGTGCCTTTGATGAAAGCGACGTGAGTGTCGTTCACACCTCCGCCAATTTGAGGACGAGGTGTTAAAGTCCGGACCGCACTAAAGGCGGCACCTCACAGACGCCACTATAATCTTACAAGCTGACAACAGTCCGCGAAGTTTCAGATGTGGATTTGAAGAAAGAAAGAAAAAAAAGCTTAATACGTTTTTTTCCCACACTGAACAGATCATCAATTGACTACAAACTATTATCCATTTAAGTAGGCCATGATATTAGTTCTTCAGAATCATACACTACTTCACTTGTTACTTAGCCTTATAGCTCACCGTCCCTGTATGTGATGTCATTAGGATGAACAGAGTCTGTTTGTTTGTTTTTTTTAAATAACCGAAATGGTTAACTTTCAGTATCTGAGATTATTTGGAAATTAAAAACGCTTCTTCTTTTTTTGTACTTCAAAATGTGATACCTTAAACTTTAGTAGCCTTCTAGAACAACAACAACCCGGAAGTTGGGCCTGAGAGAGGATTTGAGTTAGCTTTACCTTAGTGTACATGTAGGCTCGACGTGGTTTGTTTCACGTATGCTATTTATTCGTCACTATAACAGGAGGCCTGAGGGTAAGGCCTTGTTTAGTTCTCGTCAGTTATACAGGTTTATCCATTCTACAGAGCCTAAGTGATATAAAGTTGAGTGAAGTCCTTGGTCGCAGGACTAACCCAGAATAAGAAGCCTGCTGTGCTGTGCAAATGTAGCTAATGTCATATGTAATTCCGGTATACTCTGAGGTGATACTCTGAAAAGGAAATATGGGAGCCTCAAGAAAACGTTTATCCAAATTGACCTCAAGGATGAGATTGCTGAAGAGTTTTTGGTAGCTTATCTGCTAGGCAGCTTGCGACCATATACAAAATACCTTGTCAAAATAGTTTGCCACGCAGCTACTGTTTAGTGTAGTAGTAATAGTAGGCCACGTCGGATGCACCACACTGTGGTGTATATCCATAACCACAGCACTTAATAATGTGTGAGCCGGTCAAGCTCCAAAAGGCTCTGAAAGAATGACAGCTGGGTTTGTCAGCTCCAGATTACCGACCATCAGAGGTGTGGGGTTTCCTACAAACTCCAAAGAGTAGCCTACTTTCTCACCTTCTGTAGTCTGCATACGCAAAGTGTGGGAAGGATGCCCCCTCCTCCTCCCCCTCCTATGCTCTTGACCTCTGCTTATTTCAATTGTTAATTCTTCTTTTTACTGACTCATTAAATTCAATAGTAGCCAGCTAGTGTGTGAAGTTTGGTGACGTTTAATTATAGCGACCCCAGTTCTGTTATGAGACATCCCTGTTTCAATTAGTTTACCACATGCACACTTGGTTGTGAAGTGAATAAGACCATATTTCTCCCACAAGAAAAAATAAAAATAAAATAATAATAATAATAATAATAATAATAATAATAATAATAATGGCATGAGTGTTTATGTTGGTTTTTTTTAATGAAGAAAACGCATAAGTCATCAATATATCTACAGCAACAATGAAATATTTACATTTCTGTCTACAATAATAAGATACATATAATCACTTCCTAGAAATACTCATCAGGACAGTGTCGTCTTAATTTAGCTTATACAAAAACATTTTAAATACGCTACAAAGATGCTGATGTTGCAGTGTTGTTAGGTTGATACTCGGCTGTTTCACCATGAAGAGCTTTTCAGAACTGTTACAGACACTTCTCATGTCCAGTCTTTCTGAACTACATAATAACTTGCGCACTAACAGCTACACAGGTTCTGTCGCATACATCTCACTGCTATGTTTAAGGCATCTGTCCAGGTCTACCAGGGCCTCCATACAGGTTTAGAGTAGAACACAGTGGGTATATTATCCTGAGCGTCCCGGCTGTCCACGTGACTGTGCTCGGTGTCGGTCTCGTCGATGTCCGAGCACAGGTCATCGCTTGATGTGTTGGACGGAGACGGTGAGAGAGCTGAAGGTCTACCGGTGGCACGTCCTTCGCGTGGTGACAGCACGGCGCACATCCCGTCGCCTGGCCAAGTCCCAGCGTTCCCACAGTCTCCCATCAAATCAGAAAGCAGATCCTGGAAGCGATCTTCGTCGTTCAGAGGCATACACTCCAGCAGATGGTTAAGCAGGTCCGCCGCGATGGTTGCGTCGATGCCGGGACAGCTGGAGACGAACGTGTGCACCTCATGCATGCACTGGATATAACCAGCGGCGAAGCGCTCGCTCGCCTCACGATTCATGCTGTCAGATGCTGAAATAAAAGACAAACATATGAGGGTCTTAATCCCAAAGCAGATCCATTTTAGACTTTGATTTTAAGAGTTGAACATGCAGTGGCAGCTCATACACGCCCACGCCTAACTCACCTTTCGCTCTGTTTTGAAGAATACTTTCCACGTGCTTCACGGTCATTTCCAGGACTTCAGCGTTCTCCATCTTTGTCTGCGCCTAAGGATGACCCAAACAGCGTTAGAGTAATCATGTGTCCTGGTTATGCAGAAAGTGAGCTGTCATTATATGTGGAGGCGTCAAAGTTGGAAAAGTGATGAACGCAACTTACGTCCGAGTCGGTTAGTAGCACGCGCAGCTCCTGTAAACTTTCATTAATGCGGGCGCGCCTCTTTTTCTCCACCAAGGGCTTTCTTGTCTACACAGATGTAATATTACACAGCATAAGCATTGCTGCAAAGACCACCAAAGCCAGACATGTTGGGAAGCTCACAAAGAACGGTTCGTACCTTTCTGTCTCCTTTGATCCCATAATAGTCATCCTCACTCTTGGCATTGCGGGAGGCAGGGGCCATATTGCTGTGTTTCCGATATCCGAGCCAGAGAGAGAGAGAGACAGACAGACAGACAGAGAAAAAGAGAGAGGGAGCGCTCCAAACAAGCACGCAGTGCCGTTACAACTCCTGAATGGAGGGCAGATGGCCGGCGAGCGCAGTCTGAAACAAAGGTCTACACACGGTGCTAACAAGCGAGGCGGGTATTGTGCAAAAGTGGGCGACCAAAGGGGCGCATTTATGGAGCCTGATTTACATGTCAATGGAGCGCGGACTGCGCGAGAGAGCTGACGGCGAGCTCGCGCATAAAGAGAGCCAATCAACTGCAGCGCCTTTGTCTCGCTTTCGAAAACCTACCCACCCTGAAAAGTGTGTACTGGAGGAGAACGATTCAATTTCCCTGTCCCAGATCAGCACTCTGTTCAGCCATGTAGGCCTACGTTTGAGTAAATCAAACAACAACAACAACAACAACAACAATAGACTACTACTACTACTACTAGTACTACTACTACTACTACTAATAATAATAATAATAGATGTTAACCTGTTGGATATTGTTTTTTTATTAGTTAAAATAGGCTTGGGAATGATTTGAAAGATTAAAAACATTTGTACTGAATGGCTTTGTGAATGACCACATTTGTGAATGAATCACAACAGAGCATAATTAAATCCCAGTCAAAGTGAGAGCTATCTATTTCTGGTGTATCACCTTTAATGTGCCATCCGCGTGTTTTGCAATTAATTAGCCTAACAACTGCAATTAAATTCATTAATAAACGTTTAAATTTATTTTGGAATATTAATAGTGTTCTAAATGATTTGCTATCTAGACTTTCCACTTTACAGTAAGGGACTTTTTATTTATTTATTTATTTATTTATTTATTTATTTATATTTTTATTTTTCTTTCTAAACGGTGTAACGCTCGCCCTCTGCTGGACACTCCGTGTATGTTGTCATGTCAGGAGTCCCAGTTACGCAGCTTTCGTGGACAGCCTGTTTTTATACAGGCTGTGATGTAAAAAGCCAAATTATTATGCTGACGTAATTAGATAAACAGTGTGGCTTGAAAATCAACAAGTGTTATAAAGAAGCTCATTAATGACGAATCCACGTCTACGCCGTATACGTCCAAGACGACAAAACGTTATTGAGTATACAACTGTGTAATACTGTAATAAACAGTTCACTACTTAGTATGAGAGTAGTCTGTGTGGTTTTGGTCCTAACCTGTGTCTGGCAGGACGTTCATAGATCTTTCAAAACTCAGAAATCTTTAATGAACAAAGCAGAGTTGTAGTCCAAAATAATTCAGGAATATCACAGGTACTTATGACATCGTTGTATGAAATCTAGTAATTCATTTTCCTATAAAAATACCATTACATACCATCAGCTAACAATTAAAACCATTACCATTATTGGTCCTCAATGGTATCCACTAGACATAACATGCCACCAATGAAAGGCAACAGATCACCAGTAGAGACCCATAGGGACCAGTACAGTTTCTATTAAAACTAATACAATTCCCATTATAGCCATTAAAACCATTACAAATTTTATGAATGTTTCTATTGTTTATTTGTTTGTTTCAGCATGTTTATATGTTGTAGATCAGAGGTCTTCCTCAAAGGGCTGGTCATTAGAGAAAAATTGGAGGCACACTTGATAGTTGATGGGAGATTATGGTGAACTGATTAATCAAGTGAAATCAGGTCTGGCTCCTGCTTGTTTGACATGAATTGGTTGGAATGATATGTATTTGTGCTTCATCCCACCCTGGTTTAGATTATGGTTTCATTAGACATCATGTTTATCATGACAAGTAATTGAATGTTTCTTCCCCTAGCACATCACAAAAATAAGGATAATTATATGCCATAAAGCTAATACCCTAGATTTAAATATGCAACGCATCCCAGTGTTCAAAACCCCAATTTTCTGATCACATGAATGATTCGATATCATGGATTCCCACACACCGTCAAAGCGGTCATAAATGATAATAATTCCATATAAGTAGAATGGCATGACAGGTTATTTTTTGACTTCCGGAAGGCTGATGCAAATCTGTGTGCGTCGTTCACCGTAAAAGCCTAAAATAAGCATCGGAAGGCACAGCCATTTCAGGAGCATTTCAGCTTAAAAGCCCTTGTGCACGCTGCAGCTTCTAGTATAATATGAGCACAAATGTAATCAGCTTTTAAAAGGCCTATGTAATTGGGTAAAAGGGTTTGAAAGGAGCTACATGTAAAAAAAAAATAATGGAGCTCTTACAACATATTTCTACTACTAATACTCCATCCAGTTTCCCATAATGCTTATCCTATGTAGGGTCACAGGGAACTCAGGCCACAAGGCAGGGAATAATATTAATAATAATAATAATAATAATAATAATAATAATAATAATAATAATAATAATAGGGGGCATGGTGGCTTAGTGGTTGCACGTTTGCCTCGCACCTCCAGGGTTGGGGGTTTGATTCCTGTGCATAGGAGGGGGTGGGGGATGGGGGGTGGCAGGCTGATTGGCATCTCTAAATTGTTTGTAGTGAATGGGTGTGTGTGTGTGTGTGTATGTGATTGTGCCCGGCAATGGGTTGCCATTGCGTCCAGGGTGTACCCCGCCTTGTGCCCCGAGTCCCCTAGGATAGGCCCCAGGCTCCCCGCAACCCTGTGTAGGATAAGCAGTACAGAAATTGGATGGATGGATAATAATAATAATAATAATAATAATAATAATAATAATAATAATAATCATAGCCCACACCTTTGTACAGTAAACGTTGTACAGTTTATACCACAGGACTGTAGAATTCTTCAATCTGGTTGGTCAGGTGTTGGCTGCAAGGGTTATATTAATGTGCTTATTCTGAGCTGCATTTTTTTTTTTAATTCATTGACAGTATAATTGTCTGAAAACTGCTGTGGTACAAGAGGGATAAAACCAACTTTTTTTGAATATAATTAACATTTGGGTGGTAATGTATCATGCCATCCTGTCATTGATTATTTTCCTATAACAACACCATTTATTTTATTCCTTACTAAAAAATTAGGAAGAACCTTTTGTAAAGGTTAGAATATAATCATAATCTGTTGTGATTATTTTTATTATATCATTTCAACATATTATTTATAATATCATTGGGTTGAGAATAGTCCACCAAACCAAAATATCCAGCCAATAACTGTCTAGTGGTAATATATATATATATATATATATATATATATATATATATATATATATATATATATATATATATATATATATATGGGTTTAAGTTCAACATGCTGTAGGCGTATTTAATGTCTGGAACTGAGTGTAAATTGTATATTATATTAAGGTTATGTGATACAAGATAGCTCATGTAATGTATTTTCAAATAATTCTATTTAAATGTATTTATATAGCACTTTTATCAATAGACATTGTCACAAAGCAGCTTTATGAGACAAAATGAGGAGAACCCTTAGTAGGAAACAGACTCAAATGGGAACTCATCCTCTTCTATGTGACACTGGATAGTGGGGTTATAAATCATTACGCTTTCCCAAATATACTATATAGTTAAATAGTACTTATACTATTGCTGAAAAGTATAAGCAGCAGGTTCTTTTATGATCACAGCAGCAGTTTTTGGGTACAAGCCTACAGTGTCTAAGTGAAGTTAACCACTGAAAAATAGCTGAGTCTTGGGCATAAACTGTTTTTGGTACGTGCAATTTTTAGATAGAGTATCCACATGGGAGCATTCTCAGAGAGTGTGTCACAAGTACAGCAAGCTCCAAGCATTAGGATGGGAGTAACGTGTGTAGCTCGACAGAGAACATTTTAACATTTTAAAAACACATACATATGTATTGTTGGCCTGTGAGAGAACATACTGAGCCGTTTTAAGTCAGTCACAGGATGTTCTCAGTTGATGCCAGAAGCTATTAGGGCCTGTCCTTTTCTCACTGTACATACTCCTATTAGGAAACGTTATTTGAAAACAATATCTCTTTTCATTGTTACGCTCATGGCACTCAGCTCCTTTTCCCTTTAAAACCCAATGATCTATGCTCACTACCATGTCTCAGCACATGGAGATATTAAGACTTGCAGGTTGAAGAATCTTGGTGTTTTATTCGATCGCGAAAGCATGTATCAACTTGATTTCTAAAATTAAGTAATTTCTTTCTTTTCAGGACCTGGGAAAAAGTTATTCATGCTTTTATTTTATTTTTAGCTCATTATGGTTGTTGTAATTCATTATATTGGCATCAATTGTGAAAAGAAGAAAATCGAACTTTAGAAATGAGACCACATCACCTTGCATTTCGAGTCCTTGCACTGGCTCCCTGTCCATTACAGGATCCAAATAAAGGTTTTAATGTTTGTTTTTAAAGCTTGTAACAGTCTAGCTCCTCGTACATCTCTGAGTTACTGTGCCTTTACTCCTAGGTCCTGAAAGGTATGGGTGACTGTGCTGAGGTTGTAGAACAGCCTCACTTTGGACATCAGCAGTGCGTTCTTATTTCTTATCATGGATTAAAAACATACTTTTATTAAATGTTTTATGTTTTATATAGTGTCGTTTATCTGTCCTCGTTTTTTTTTTTAAATAAATAAAATTTACTTACTTATATATATATATATATATATATATATATATATATATATATATATATATATATATATATATATATATATATATATATATATATATGAATTAAACTACAAGTTAAACTATTCCAATTTTTACTAAACTCTGTAGCTGTCTACTATTCATCACTTCTTGAACTGACATCTTCGCCCGCTTCCCATAAACCGATATTTATAGACGCCGTTATTCATAGACGGCGCGCGGTGATTGGACGACTCTTAGTTTGAAGCAGACCGGAAGTCGGGAATTCCCTTTAAGTGCGCGCGCAGTTCAGCAGCTCGCATCAAGCGCGTCGCAGTCTTGTGGTGCATTAGCTCGTCTCCTCAGCACACAGAGACCCGCAAGATACAAAAACAAAACAAAAAAAAAATGGTGAAGATATCTTTTCAGCCCGTATCGGTGCAGAAGCCTGAAAAGCAGAGGGATGGAGGGAAAGAGGAAATTATCATGTCTTACTCTCAGGTGAGTTTATTCTTTTAGAAAAATAAAAAGTCAGTTATAACTATTATCTTGTAAGTATATTCTTAAATTGTATTAAAACTACGTTTCATGTTTAATATAATTGTCAAGTAACTAACTAAAAAGTGTGTATTTTGAATTTTAAACGTTTTTCATTGAAATGCAGTTTTTTAAATACGTTTTTAAAAAAGAATGGGGAATATTAATATTCTGTTATGTAGGCTACATTTAAACCCCACATGAATTGCAGTAATGATTCGCCTATAGATTAATGACATAATAAGCACTATAATGATAGAATGACACAATTGGTGACATTTACAAACCAATGCATATTGCTTAGATTTGCAGTAATGGTGCACTTTTTATTGATAAAATGTGGAAATCCAGAGCACATTGTTATTCTGCATTTCTGTAGATTCCCCAGAGCACTGCCAAGACTGCCATTACATCATTGTTAGTATGCACAAAGCAGTTAAAGCCTAAACAGGGTTATGTGCAAACAAGAAAACTGCTTTAATAAAAAAGGAGCCTGTATTAAAGTGTAGCGTGTTATTCTGACATGCAGTTTAGTATGTGGATTTAGGATGTAAGATTGAATTTAGCCAAATTAAATGACTGGTTGCGTGCATGTGACTTGTGAATAATTATTTATTTATTTATGTATTTGTTTGTTTAGTTATAAATAAGGGTCAGGCAGATTAAATTACAATAAGAATGAAAGTGTTGCTGTTGAAATTCCCTGGCCAACTAGTACCATCTGGTCTCATAGAATAACCCCATAACCATTTGACACAGCCATTCTGGAATATGCTCTTTCTAACATTGGTTTTGTTTCTAACAAAGACAGCAACTTTATATCTGAATAAATGCACTCGAGTGAAAGACATCCATCCATCAAGATGCCAAGATACTGAAGTCAAAGATCGGTTGTCGATGAATAGAGAACAAATAAGCCTATTATATTTATAACCTATTCTCATCATTGGTCAAAGCAAGATAGCGTGAATTAATTTGCCACATCATTTAGAAAATAATACGTTTCCAATTAAATTAAGTGAAATCCCAGAAGCAACATTGTACTTATGCCGATGCAGAATGTCCTCCAAAGACTGTCTACAATGACCTCTGTCTCCTGCACTGAAAAGCCTATTCAGATATAAACTACGATGTACAGTATGTGGCTAAAAAAAAAGGCAGCTGCGTCACAGATTTGCTCTGTCAGCAGGTCTGGTGGACCTGCTATACCATTGCCATGGTGAGTACAGTCAGCGTGGGCTGAAGCCAGAATGGCGTCCTTGGCAGGCTTGCCTGAGAGACTGGAGGCGTTCACACCTCCTGACTCCTTGAGATGTGGCGTGACTAATTCCTTGGCATTCACGAAGAGAAATTACAGAGAGAAATAGAAAAAATGTGCTACTGGTGCTTATCTGATTTGTTGCTAGAGAGGCGTCATCGTGGTCTAACGATGCTCTCGTGAGCATCGAGTTGTAAGCATGAGCCATGATGTACATAAATCTATGAATGGCCAAGTTTAGGGTTCGAGACTGGTTTGTTAGTGACAACCAACAAAGTCTTCAAACAATCACACTCCTTAGCATTGCTCTAAATTTTGCATGAGATCAGGTTGCCTAAAAGTGTCCCTGTCTGGGTATAGGACATTTGAGGCGCTCCTGTTCGGTCAGATTTCTCTTGACAAAAAAATATTCTTGCTTAGCAGGCAAAAATAACCCAATTGATTCATCTTTCTTCCAGCCGGATGAGTTGGTCCTTCCTCTCAGGCCTAAGAAGTCTTCAGTAAGTGGCCTCTGGTGTCTGATTCCCGGCTTGGTGATCTTCATGTCCGGCCTGATCATGGTGTCAGTCTATGTGTATCGCTACTACGTCACCCCTCAGGTGAGACATGAGCAAAGATAGTGTCATGTTTAATATTAAACAGTGCTCTAAAACTATTAAGTGAAATGTAAATGATAAATCAAGTAGTAGGACTGTCTGAGAAAGCTTTCTTTGTGCACAGAACATAAAGGAAAAGCAAAATCTAGGCCACATTCTGTGTCTGATGAGTAATATGCCCTGTCAGTCATCCGCCTTAATTTTTACTACCTTTCATTATTCATTAGCTATGTCTTCCATCTTGTCCTTTGTGCGTTCTTTTTTAAGACATGTTCCAAATTTGCTCTTCACACAGATCCCCGAGGACAGCCTGTTCCACTGTCGGGTGATGTATGAAGACTCCCTGTACGCACCGTTGCTAGGGAGACAGGAACTGCAAGAGAATGTCGGCATCTACTTGGAAGAAAACTACGAGCAGATCAACGTTCCTGTGCCCAACTTCGGAGGAAGCGATCCAGCTGACATCGTCCACGACTTCCACCGGGTAAGGAGGGAATCTCCTAGCCTTTTGCATTCTACCTCTTTGTCTTTGTGGCACAGAGGTAGCGTATTTATACATATATACATATATAAATGGCATAGAAATTTCATTATGAGTACAACACTGACATTTTTAATGGTACAAAATGTTTTGCCAAAGTGATCTCCCATTAAAGAACATGTTTCTTCTTTGGCAAAGTAGCAGTCTGTCAAGAAGCACTTGCAGTGGCTTTGTCAGAACACCCTGAACTCTCTGAATAACATAGGCATTGATATGACTAGATCTGCAGGACTTTATTGGTTACTTTCGTTTAGTTGTTGCTAATTTGTGGCTTTTTTCCCCCCTCATCTACACAGGGCCTCACAGCATATCACGACATTGCGTTGGATAAGTGTTATGTGGTTGAGCTCAACACCACCATTGTCATGCCTCCCAGGAACCTGTGGGAGCTACTTATTAATGTCAAGGTAAAATGCTCTTGCCTTGAATATGTTTCTCTCTCTGACTCACACCTTATGTCAAGTCTTGTATCATACTCCATATATGGCCATTTTATATAGCCATTTTATGGTAAGAGAAATGTGCTAGATGCTGGAGAAAAGTGTGCTTTATGAAAACAAGGTAAAGAATCTGGAGGAAAAAAGGCACAATTCTTGAATTCTATATGGAATGAAATCTAGTACAAAATGAAAATTGAGGTCAACTTCCAGGTCTAACAATTTGGGTCAGTCTTTTAGGCCATTATAGATGTAAATTTATTTTACAAATATATTAACCTCAATGAGTGTAATGAGTAAAGCAGAACACATTCCCAGCAGTAATGATTAATTGTTGTGTATTTGTTGTGCAGAGGGGGATGTACCTGCCACAGACCTACATGGTTCAGGAAGAGATGATGGTGACAGGCCGGGTGAAGAACATGCGTCAGCTTGGCCCCTTTATCCACCGCCTGTGTTATGGCAAAGAGACTTTCCGACTGAAACGCCGCAACTCTCGCAGACGTGAGTACAGCTACTTATCCTGCCTTTCTTGCACACAACTTTTTCTTATTTGCCTGTTACACTTTCGTTCTTTTTCTTTCCCTTGCCCTTTTTCTTCACTGTTATCCGTCGCCAGTTTTTACTAACATGCAGGGACCATTATTCAGCTTTTATCTAGTTGCATACTTTAAGGGGGTTTCAACACCTCCAGAATTTCAGTAACATTTTAACAAAAGATAACGACTACTTAATAGCTAATATTATGCAATATGTAGCAGATGTCCATTTAGGACTATTGAACCAACAAAATGGTCCTTGATCGAGGAAAAACTGTCCCGTGTGGGCTGGACCACATGACAACACTTCCAGTTTGACATTTATTTCATTTCTCAGTTGTGACCAACATCACAACCATGAGAGAAACTCCAGAAGATTATTCATTGTACCTTTAAATCTTATTTTGTAAAACTGCAAAACCTTGTACGTCACAAATAGGCTGCCTCCGCTATAGTGACAGTGGAGGAAACCTGGACCTGATATTAGTGTAGGCTGGTGCTACGTAGTTCTCGCGTGCGTGTGTAGGATGCACTAATACTGTGATCCACTATGTGATTAATCCATGTGTGGATGATTCACCAGCCGAGAGTACGCCAACCACCTCCAAGTAGGGTACTGCACGGGAGGAGGAAGTGATGCAGTCGATGAAGTGTAGGAGTTTGGCTCATAGGGGATTCTCCTTCTTTTCACAGATTATGTCGTTGTGACAGAATGACGCTTTTGGCTAGACAGCATTTGTACTGAACGTGTAGGCCTGAAATACTTAGTCTAAAATAAACCATGAATGTTGAATAATGCTGGGAGATTAAATCGGTTTTTACCAATTAGATCTTAATAGTAATATAATAATCCCTAAAAGTTTTTAAAGTATATTTTGCTGTGGATTCAGATTTGTCAGCTGTCACCATCATAAGCATTTCTTATCTGCATTTATGTATACATACACATTTTGTCTTGCTCTATAATTATTATTTTTTTATCTACATATAAGCATAAAAGCTTGTTTATTGTTACTCGTATTCACTGCAGACCTTTAACTTCTGACTTGTGCATCCTGTCTAGGTATCGACAAGCGAGAGACCAGGAAGTGTCATAGCATTCGTCACTTTGAGAACACATTCGTGATGGAGACAATTATCTGTGACCGGGCCTAAAACGTCAGCCTCGGCATCTTCCCAACTCGACTGAGCAGATCCCAAAACATGTTCCTCTACGTTTAGATTTTATTGCACTTTATAGCACATCCACTCTGTACATAGTGTGTAATTCATCATGTCCTTTTATTTTTCTTTTTTTTTTTTCTTTTTTAATTTAGTTAGTTTGTGATAAGAACTGGTTTGTCTTTCAGGATCCTAATGTCCCAGGTTGAATAATAACTGCCTTAGAGTTAAGTTTTGGCTATTCTTGTTGTCTTGGTTAAACATGTTGATATGTATATATTGGTATTTACATTACATAATGTTTTTTTTTTCCATTGAATATGTGGGGGGTGGGGCGGGGGGTTATGTAAATGTCAGAGACTGGTCTGAGAATTGTCAGCACGTTGAAATGATTTATCTGGCAGTAATTTAGTGTGAGACTGTGGCATGCACTATGCACTGATTTCATTTTCTTTGGTTGTTTGTCTGTTAGTTGGTAAGGGTTATTTTGTCTATAGAATGGGTAACCTGTTCACTGCTGTTTCCCTGTGTTAAATAAGAAATCCAGATTTGGAAAATTGTCTTAATGCCAAAAAGTATACCTCATGTTTTAGAAATATATGAGTTAATTACTTATTTAATTAAGACCTTGTTTTCATTTTTTTCCCAAAGTAACTTAAGCAATAGAGTTTTCTTATCTTGGATTTCATATTTTAACATCAGACATTTTCGTAATGAGTTAAGCAACTTATGCGTTTTTGTCTCTGTGTGATATATTTGTGAATAAAGTTTATAGAAAAATTAACATGACTCCCACATATGAGTTAAATAGATACCTGCCTAGCTCTCCTTTGGCTTTTCACTATAAATGTGTATTCATTATTAACGTGCTGTTCCACATTATCATTATATATACTGGATTTCCGTCTGACTTTTTTTTTTTTTTTTTTTTTTTAAACATATCCATTTCATTACTGCATTAGGGTAAAGTGATAAAGGCTATTATCTCTTCAGATGTACTGTCCATGCATAAATCCATTTCACTTTGCATGGTTTTCTCCATGCACATTTTAATCAGTAAAGACCTTTTTTCTATGACAGAAAATATTGCACTGTTCAAAGCCATAAATGCCCCATCACGTCCTTCCTCAATGTAAAATATTGCTTGTATTATAAATTCTACCTAATAAACTACTGAAAATAAATGGGGCCACTGTCTCTCGGACAAATTAGAATTATACAGGTGTGTAATGTTTGTCATTGAATTTGACATGTAGTGATTAATTAATGATGTCAATCCAACAAACTTACTATTAGGCCCACTTGTTCTTTTATTCCAGGGGCAGTAATAAGCACCTGAATACCTTCTTGTGAGCATGTCGAGACCTTTAAACACTAAATGACATACAATGCAGTATTTGCAATAAATATTGTGTTATACCTTCATCTTACTCTGTATCACTGTCACCGAGTTCCCGTTGGGTCACTGTTGGTTCCTAAGGAACCAAAAGGAAACCTAAGGGCCTTCAAGGTTATCCAGGGTTCATAGAAGTACTATTACTTTTCATAAACTTATCATTTGTAAGTCGCTTTGGATAAAAGCATCTTTTGTAAATGTAAATGTACTTTCCCTAAAATTTACATTCTATATAACCCTCCTTACAGCCAGGAGTGATGAGAATCACAAGGATAACATATGCCACAATTTCATGAGTAAACAGTTCACCTTAGGGCTACCCTGAAATGTGCTCAAAAATGACACTCAAACCTTTGGGAGGGGTGATATTAATCTTGTAGTGTCTGGAGGAAGTGTACAATGATGCCCAACTAGCAACAGCAAAGATTTCTTGTAATTGCACCCCTCTCAATAAGGCCCATGGTAAGGAGACACTCCTTGTAGAGTGGCATGTCCCAGGACAGCATTGAGATCACACCATCTGACAGTGCACTCAGCACTGGGGTAGTTCTGAACAAACAACTATGCTTCTTGCTTCATATCATTAACCTGACATGGTCATGCAGGTTTCTCTTTTACAACATCAGAAGGATCCTGCCTTTTCCTGTCCACAGAGGTCACTCAGGTGCTTCTTCAGTCCTTCCATTCACTCATGGCAGATCTGCTGCTATGTGACATTCAACCCTTGCAATTGGTCCAGAATTCAGCCGCTTTCCAGAAATGCAGACTCGCTTTCAACCTCCCCAAGTTCTCCCACATCACCCCATCTGCCCGTTTCAGATTTAAAATGTTGCTTGTCTACAAAGCCAAACACGGACCAGTGCCCACCCACCATAAGTCACGTATCACACCTCGGTCTGCACCACGCTTCCTTTAACCTTCTAGCACGGCTTGGGTAGACCCACCATCCCTCAAGGAAGACATGTATCAAGACTCTTCTCTTTGATTACACAGGTAGATGTTGACCTGCTATGACATTACTGCCTGTTGATACTCCTCCAGTGCCATAGGATTACCACTTTTCCTTCAGCCTTGTCACCATGCCTAATGCAACCAAAACCATACAGGCCTCCCCAGTGACTAAGGCTGTAGCAAGCCCTACTGGCACTGTCAATGCACACTCAGTGCCACTGGTTCCATATGGTTTTCTCCTGTTACACCTAATACCACTCAGGCATGCTTGCCTAACACAACCAGAGCCATACATACCTTCCCAGTGACTAAGGCTGTGACAAGCCCCACTGGCACCATTAATGCATTCTCAGTGCCACTGGTTCCATATGGCACAGGTCAGCTGCAGGGTTGTCAGCCAGGTACCACCACTCAACAACGTTTTGTTCTTTTAACCCTGGAATGTCTCCTGGTGGAGGAGCAGTGACAGGGACATCTCCCTGCCACTCCCTGCAACTAGACATTGGGTTAGATGTTACTACCCCAACACTTCTCCTTTCTCCTCACCCAGAAAGCTTTTTTTCTCTGCCTCTTCAGCCAGGTCTTTCAGGGCCTACCACTGGTTTGCTCTAGTTACTCCCACTTCCCTCAGGAGTCCAACAGTTGATGTTCCTCTCTTGGAACTCTTGTCATGGTGCTTGTATTGCTCCCACCTTCTGTGACAAATAATAAATATAAAATAAATTTCATTATAGGGGCTGGGTAATGACATCCACCATTCAGTGGCTCAACTTCTGCTTAGACAAGAGTTGTTAAAGCAAAGCCAAAGTAAGACAGCAAGCAAAAGAAGTTTTCAGATATTTCAAGTCAGCATCCTGCATAGTCTCAAAGGAAGGTCCATAGTGGGAGGTTCCATGCTGGACTAATAGGTCAGTAGCAGGATATCAAGTAGGATTGTACACCAGAAGGGTGTACCATGAAGCAGGATTGTAGGGTTAGCAAGCTAATGATGGGTTAAACTCTGGCTTAGTAATACCATGAAGCTGGCTCTCTTTTCAGCTGGGCAGATCACTGTGGCAACTGACTCTACACTGCTAGCCCAATCCAGGGCAAGTTAAGTTGAAAATAACCACACTACGCATGTATAAAACTTACCTTTTGTCCAGTCAGAACCCTAGGAATTGTGTTCGCATAACCATTCCCATGAGATCCCGTGGAGCTTACCTTTTGTATTGTGAAAGGAACTTTAAGGTGTGCTAGAGTTTTCAGGACGAGACAGACACTATTAGGGTGTTCTGATTCTCATACAATTTATATTCATTTTTGTTTATAATTATTTTTTTCATTAAAATAATGAACATTTGATATGTTTTCTATGTTCTATTATAAATAAAATATAGGTTTATGAGATTTAGAAATCATTACATTTTGTTTTCAATTACATTTTACACAGCGTCCTAACTTTTTTTGGAATTGGGGTTGTATTATTATTATTATATGTAATATTTAAATAAAATTATTATATTTTAAAATACTCAATAATTATAATATTATTATATGTAATACTGATTTACTTCTGAAGTCACCCTGGTATACCTACAGCTGGAAGTCCTTGGTTGGAGGGAAGACGTTAATACTTTGAATACATTGAACTTACCTGTGCACATGTCACCTCATATGTAGTGCTTCCAGGCTATAGAAGTCTTATTAAACAATGCAGAAAAACACAGCATATATATATATATTACATATCTATTTAAATAAAATTTTATTTTAGTTCACTTGCTGCCAAGATCACCTCACAAAGTTGGTATTGCAATTGTTGTTGTCTATTCGGGGTCACCACAGTGGATCATTGGTCTGCATATTTGATTTGGCACAGGTTTTTACACCAGATGAAGTTCCTGTCACAACCATCCCATTTTATCCATGTTTGGGACTGGCACTGAGTACAACCCAGTGGCTGGGTTGATTCCCTGCCCAGGAATCAAACCTGGGACACGGCAGTGAGAGCGCAAGATCCTTAGCCGCAGGACAACCAGGGAAACAGTCTTGTAATTGCAATTACTAAAAACAAATTACTGCTAAGCCTATGTTTCAATTCTTCAAAGGAATTCATTATTAGTGTTTGTTCTTCTACCCTAAAATATGCAGTCTTAACTCAATCAGTAACCCGACGCATGTAAATGTTAAATAAGTTAATAATATAAATAAGTTATAATAGATAACTTATCATTGTTCAGCAGTGGCCTGTCTCACAGCTTTAAAAAATTGGAGTGTGACATAAGAATCCCAAAGATTATTTCGATCTTGACCTTAGATTTTGCATGACCCCCTTAAATCAACCCTGGGGTCCGTGGCTCTGAATATGGAGTCATCATCAAGACCGAAGGTGAATTCTTAGCAAAATAAGCTCCCAGGCCAGTTTATGCTTTTTGGAGTTTGTGTCCTTCTCACTTAGATGAGAAAGAGTTTCTGTTTGTGATATTTGGGGTTTAGTCACAAGCTGTACTGTTTTGAGATTCCCTTAATTCTAACAGACCCTAAGGAGGCTAGTTTTGCAGCTGTTGTTAAAAGTTCAAGCATGCTAGCAAGAACTAGAACTGCCCACCTAAATTGATTGCCGAGCATGATAATGTCTGCCTCCCGTGGGGTCAATGGAGTGGCTAGCAAGCCCAAGGAATCTAGTTTCACAGAAATTAATCAAATGGTCTGCTTTATTACTAGGTACTGTATGTTACCTAGTTCACCATGATATTGAGCTCTGAAATGTGTTCCAGCAGGGTGGATGTCTCCCAGATGGCCTGTTCCCTGGTGGAGGAACACCAGAATCTATTCACCCATTGTCCAAATATGGCAGTACCCTTATGCCTCCTACAAACAAGGCCACTTGTATGTATTTTGTGAACACCCTAGAGAGAGGCAGGACATTGATTTGGAAGGCTAAAGGCTAACTCTAAAAAATATGCTACAGAATAATGAGGGCATGAAAGGTACATTGCACAGATTCACCTATGTAACCTAGTCTGTGGCTGCACAACATAATTAACATCTGATAGCATCTTTTACATATACTACATCATGTATTATACTACATATGCCCAACCTCACTAATGCACTTGTGGCTGAAAGAGCACAAATACCCACAGCCATTTTGCAAAATCTAGTGCCTTCCTGGAAGAGCAGAGGCTGTTATAGCAGCAAAGGGGGACCGACTCCATATGAATGTCCTTGGTTTTGGAATGGGTGTGGTATGTAGTGTCCACATACTTTTTCCCATATAGTGTACATCACAGGAGGACTTTAAAGAATCAAACAAGGACAACCATTCTTCTTCTGAACTAAGAAGTACATGGAGTAGAACCCATTATTCTGACCATAGTGTTTACCCGTTTGACAAATTTCTTGGAACAGAGAAGGCACTTGATGGAAATGGAAATTAGCCATGCCCTGAGTCCCAAAGGCTGGGCAAATGGCAGAGTATAAATTTATACCCATGAGGCCTTGTTATCATAGGTGTAATCATAGGTGCTGTCCTACGTGTCTCATTGTCAGAAGTGACCCTTTGATCAGCTCTGTGACAGAGGGATTTATACAGTAGGTGTGGATTTGAGTGATTGCTCCAATGCAATCAACAAATTTATTATCAGATTGCCTATATTCACCATGAGTGAGGCAATGTCATAAGACCTCACCTGAATGTCACCAGTGTGCTTGAATTCAGTGCTTGGGTATTGTGCATATGAACATTACACTTTTGAGGGTGGCTGTTCTAGTTGGTTTGGAGCCTGCCAGCAATGTATGTGCTCTGGTAAAGCCTAAATAACTCAGAGACATTATTCTAAATCTAAATCACTCAGAATGTTATTCTGAGAAAAAGCCCCATGCTACTAGGATGGTTTCACAGGCCTTCGAGCCATCAGATAGTGGAGTATGTGAAAACTGAATGAATCACAGATAAAAATAAAATAAAAAATAACTCAGCTGATAAATGAGGGTCCTGTTTGTAGATACAGGGAGATGGGGGCAATTCCACTTCAGAACATGTATACATATTAGTAAAATCCTGCTGACTTCACAAGTTTAATAGTGTAGAACACAGTATGTTGAAGGAAAACCACTCAACCATGCTAGTGTGATTTATCCACAGGCCCACTAGTCAGGGGACTGTGTAACTGATCCAAAGTGCTGGGGGAGTACTGTTCAGTGCAGATGGGGTGCAATATGGTGAGGGAAAACCACACAACCATGCTGGCACCACCCATCCACAGGCCTGAGGTTGGTCAGATGGCAGGCAATGTGAAAAAACTCAGAGCACCAGGGGAAACCACACTTGGTGATGGAGTGAGATGTGAGTGATATACTGAGCAAAAAAAGCAGTTTGTAGATAATTGTTATCATATGCAGGAAGTAACTAGTACTTGTCAAATATTCCTGCAGCTCGTTTAATGTTGCTGTGTGTCTCTTGGCAGCTTCCCTGATCTGTTTTTATTTCTTGTTCTTTTGTCAATTTTGGAGGGATGTCCTATTCTTGGTAATGTCACTGTGGTGCACAATTTGCTACATTTGACGATGATGCCTTCACAGTATTTCATGGTACAACTAATGTTTTCAAAATTCTTTAGTACTCCTCACCTGTTCGATACCTTTTGACAGTGAGATCCTGTACATGCTTTGTAAGCTGTTTGCAGACCATGGTCTCAACAGTCAGATAAAACCAAGAAGATGTCAAGAACAATGAAACAGCTAATCTTTATTTGGGGTTTATCAGAATCACTTCATTGATAACATGATGATAATTACTTTTGAACATGAATCTGAATCTGATTCTGAACACAGTCACATGGCCCATTATAAAAGTGTGTGCACACTTATGCACCCAGATTATTGTATATTTATTTTTTCTGTTTCATTTTGTTTTTCACTTGAATCTTGTTGGTTGCAAACCCTAGCCGTAACCTTATGTGTAAAACAATCTGACATACACTGATTCTTAAGATAAGGGGCAAAACATATTTTAGAAGTTAGTTTATATTTTTTAATACTACATTAATTAGAAATTTATATATTTGTAGACAAAGGTCTCAGCTAATGAACCATGTAAGGGAACAGGTTTTTATAAAAATGTTTTTTTTTCCTAAAAATTGACATTTATTCACTTCATAACTTAATTTCTGTCAACTCCGTCAGATACACTGAGAAGCATGCAATTTTAATTTCATCCAAAATTCATCCAACAAGAATGTAAAGTACTCAATTATCTAATAATGGTGTTCAGTAAAGGAGTTAAGTGATAAAACACATTCTCTGTTTTCACACTATTATGAATTAATTCTTAATTCTCTACCCTCCTTTTTAATATTAAGCATATATAACCAATGTTCTTAGGTAAACAAGACATCATGTCATGTAGTTCAGTTAGTGTTTTAATTATTAACACAATAAATTGAAACAAAGAATAAAATTTTTCTTTCAAAATGAACAAAAACCTTCATCTGACGGTGATGACAAATAACTGATGGAGTTGACAAAGTAACATGTATTTTGGAGTGTAAGAATCAAGTAAGATTTAACATTTTATCAAGACCATAAGCAAATTCCTATGGAATGTCTTTAGTGAGCTCAATGTATTTACACTTGAGGCTAAAGGTCTACATACACCTAGGCTAAAGATATTCAATTTCAATTTTTCACAACTAATTTCATTCCATTAGTTGTTCATAACTAATTTCATTTCATACATTTCCTTTGGCAAGTCAATTAGTACCAATTCACATCAGAGGTAATTTTAAAACTATCTATTAGATATATGTTTATTTTACAGATTTGATTTAATTCACTATATTAGAATTCTAGTGGGTCAAAATTTTATATACACCAAGCTGACTGTCTCTTTAAACAGTCCAGAAGATTCCAGAAATTGATGAAATGACTTTTAGAAGGATTGTGCCCTGCAATGGATTGGCACCCTGTCCAGGGTGTACCCTGCCTTGTGCCCGATGCTTCCTGGGATAGGCTCCAGGTTCCCCCGTGACCCTGAAAAAGGATAAGCGGTATAGAAGATGGATGGATGGATGGATGGATGGACGGACTTTCAGAAGCTTCTGTTTGGCCAATTGTCATAATTAGGAATTAACTGGGAGTGCACATGTGGGGGTCCTATATTGCCATGGCCTGATAAGCTTTTGTGCAAGGAAGTAGCCGCCACTCCAGGACCAGGATAAAAAGACCGTTCTCTGGTCAGATGAAAAAAAATGTAACTGTTTGGCCATAATGATCAGAACTATGACTGGAAGAAAATAGTGTGTGGCTTTTAATCCACAGATCATTATCCCAACTGTAAAGCATGGGGGTGGCAGCATCATGCTCTGTGGGTGTTTTGTTACAAAAGGGACTGGTGCACTTCAGAAAATAGATGGCATCGTGAGGATGGAGGATTATCTAGAAATACTGAAGCTACACCTCAGGACGTCAGCCAGAAAGTTCAAACTTGGTTGCAGCCAGGTCTTCCAGAAGCATAGCTCGAAAGTTGTGGCAAAATGGCTTAAATACTATGAAGTCAAAGCTTTGGAGTGGCCTTCACAAAGCCCTAAGCTGAATCCCATAGAAAATTAGTGGACTGAGCTGAAAAAAATCATGCCCGAGCAAGACGTAAGGACTTAGTTACCCCAGTTCCGTCAGGAGGAATAGGCAAAAATTCTGGCAAAGTATTGCGAGAACCTTGTGGAAACCCCAGGAGTTTGATTCAAGTTCAAGCAAGTAAAAGGCAATAGCACCAAATAGTAACAAATGTTTGACCCACTGAAAATCTGATATAGTGAATAAAGGTTTAAATAAATGTGTATTTTATATAACATTGTGAAATGACCTCTTATGGAATTAAAATAAATACTCTAATTGACCCTAAACACAGGAAATGTATTGAGTTGTAAAATATTGTTTGAATGTCACATCACATGACCCTATCACATGTCTCACCCACACCTGCTTTGTGTTATCCATGATCAGCACCCAGCTTTATAAGTCTAGCTTCTGCGTGTTTCTGTTAAACTTTTCTTGTTTTCGTTGTTAAGCATATGTGTGGTAGTGTGTGCACCACAGCCTTGCTTATAGTCTTTCTGTTTTGCCTAGTGTCTCATGTTTATGTGTTTGGTTCTGGTTTCCACAATTTCGGTGGTTTATTTATCTTATTTATTTATACCTCCATAACGTGACAGTTTAGCCCAGGGGGTATTCCAGAAAGCAGGTTATGCAACTTACCTGGGTAAGTTTTCTCAAAGTAAACAAATAACCTCAAATGTCTGTTCCAAAAAATGGAGGAAAATTTCAGGGTATGCAAGTAGCCACAGCAACTACTATCTGAAGCAGGTTATGTTCCAGGGTTAGTTTGTTTCAGAGAGCTGACGGAGCATGGCGTGCCCTTTTGAATAGTGTCCTGTGGATGAGGAACAGATTATACAAAATGTGAGAGGGTGATAAGACCACATATAGATGTGTTTTCATATCCGGACGAATAATTAAGGAGCGTTACCGTTTTCCACGTGAACTGTTAATGTATTTCACAAACCTTTTGAAACCTCACATCGCCAATGTGACACATCGTGGGTCAGTGCTTAACACTGAGCACATTTTATGCATTGCCCTTTGATGTAACCAATATTCCTATTAAAGCTCCTTCAGTCAATGAAGGAGACTATGTTAATAGGAAATCATTCCATAGCATCAGTGTGCAGGTAACAGTAGAATATTGGGTGCTGAATCAAGGTTTAAGGAATTCAATTACTGGCCACTCATTACTGGTCCCCACTAAATAGGCAATATGTGACGCATCCCACCTCATCACCAACATGGAAGTGAAAAAGCCAGGGTCTGTACACAATACCAGAATATTTCGAGGTCCTCTACTCATTATGAAGATGATCAAGAGGAACCCCCAGTTAACCCAGTGGACTAAAGAGATTGCAGGGTGTTAGGTTATGTGATCTGCCAAAAACACTTCTAATTAAAAGACCAATGCACAATGGAACAGTCAAGTGTGGATCATTATTTCTTTATTTCCTGGAATTAAGAAAGACATTTGTATTTATTGCTTTACCATTCAGCAGTAAATGACAGAATAATCATCACTAGGGAAATACTTTTACCTAATGTTAGCCAGTGCTTCAGCAATTTCAAGCCTGACCTTTTTTATGTTTGCCCTTTTTCCTCCATTTGAAGTTGTAGAAGTTCCATCTCCATGCCAATTTTTATCATTTGCATTTGAAGATGTACCTTGTACAGCTTCTTTGCAGGCAGCTAGGAAGACAGAATGATAATTCAATATGATTGATATCATAAATGTCTGTAATAAATACACAGACCAAATATTTTTAATCAGGACAAGTGCAAACAATTTTTTTTATACTTCCAAGATTCTGTGTGGAGGTAGATGGACCCTCCTCTGTACAGGAATCCCCAGCCATAATAAACAATGAGAAAGGGATCACATATTTCAGAAAGGGAATACATTATATGTTATACCTCTGTGGGCCTCCCAGAATCTTCATTTTGTATCTCTGTTACAGCAGAGGTGGTCTCTTCATCTTCATCCTACAGTGCAAATGACTAATGCTGTTTGGTCTAGCAAACAGAAACAATACCTGAAGACAATAATCACTTTCATCTGTGGTAGGATGTGCTGTTGCAGGAGGGTCAATTAATACAATGTGACCATAAGCAACTGTAAGAAAATGAAATCAAATGATCAATACATTCTCAGACAAATACAACTAATATACAAAGACATAAGGAACATCTAGTAGGGGCACTACAATTAAGATTACTGTACACACAATATGCAGTAAAATAAAATAAGCATGCATAATACACGTGAAACACTGCTAATAAAGTGTTATTTTAAAATTCCTGTTTTAGACTGTGGCTGTGTTTTCATCTTGATTGTTTAAGGATAAATCCCATAAAGCACTGGAAACTTTATTTAAAAAAAAAAAAAAAAAAAAAAGGCCTCTATGCTACACATTTTACCAAGCCACTCATATCATGGGAGGTAACTGACTCTGATTAACTGCCCCCTGGTACTGCCCCCTTGATTAAGGGACAGTGCCAGCTGGAGTGAGTGAAAGTGCTGTTGGTACCCCACCCATTTTATGGGCCTCTGCCTTCTTCCTGTGGCTACATAGAACCTAGAGAAAAGTTATTACAGAAGGTTGGGCCAATTAGCAAGGTTACAATTTAGGAAGTTTTTCATTTTGACTTGGCTCCAAGTTGTTCTGGGTCCAGAAGGATTACACCTGATAAAATATAAAGCCTATTATATCATTAGTACTATGTACAATGCTAATTGATAGAGGGCTAAAAGTAAAGGCATATCTATTAAATGTTATGTCACAAGTCTAATAGGATAAATGTTCAATTTTGCATCATAATGAAAGGAAACTTTTCAGATATGTATGAACTTATAAACTCATGCATTGTTACGTGACGCTGACGGAGACAAACGCGGGCAGGCGAGGAGATGACATGTGATGGACACCAGGTGGAACACGGAACGAGATGAGAGTCGGGATTATGCAGGTAAAACAGGTTAACAGGGGCGTAGGCAAAAGCGTTGTCAAAAGACAAGTGGAAATCGAGAACCGGGAAGACATTCTAATAATAATCAGGCTTGGTTAACCAACAGAGACGAGGCTGAGCGGTTACTTCGCAAGCGGCTGATGCTAACGAGGCCCTTATATAACTTTAAATGTCTGCAGGTGTTTGTAATCAGAACTCCGGCGAACTCGAGCGCGGGTGTGGCTGGGAAGTGTAGTCCTCTTCCACCATGTCCCTGGGCGGCACTACACGTTGTGAACTGCAGCGCCGATTTCGCCGAGTCGTAACACGCATTTACTCGATCTGTTACTTTTTTCCAAACCAACTCTCGGTCCGATGCAGCAGTTCCTTTTTTTTTTTGTTATATTCCTCATAAACATTCATAATAACCTCTAACTCTGCTTCGCTAAGATATGCGGCTCACTTTTTATCACCCTGGGTTTCCATGGCGACTCCTGAACATGGTGATCCATTGACAATGTCATTATTTACTCACAGTGCATGCACGTTAACTCCGAGTTACCTATAGGAGGTTGATTGAACTTACCCCTAACAGGTGTTATGGAACCGGAAAACCCTGAGTAAGCATTGTTTGGGTTAATCAACCTAGAGGTCAGGGTTTATGTAAAGCTAAGTTAACCTTGCTTTCTGGAATACCCCCCAGGTTTATGTAAACATTTGGCCTCAAGTGTAAATACTTTGTTAATTTACACAAGTTCAATCAGGTGTATTAGACCAGACAAGACACAAGAACAGGAATTTGAACCATTATCTAAACCCAAAACTCCAATATCTTTGTTATTAAACTATTTTTTTAGGGACATTGCAAGACATAAAATAATCATCCCATACTCCCAATGACTGCTTTAGCCAGATTTCTGAACAGGCTTATTGATTATACCCCCACCTCCATTGTTATTAAGGGAGTTAAACATGCCTGGCTTGTACAAAAACATCCAGCAGTTTGTAATATTTATGACACAGCCTACTGTTATCTAGCAGGTTAAGAAGCAGCTTACAGCATGTTATAGCTTAAAAATGAAGAATTCAAAGACAGAGAAGGCAGATGCACAGTTAATGGCTGTCAGTTATCTTTGGTTGTATTTCTCTCAATTTGTACTTGCAGATCGCAGACACAGGAAGCTGTGGGAGGTTTTGTTCATTATGTGAAGACTTGCTGAAAACAGCATGTGTAGCTGCCAGACAAGGCCAACTGTAGATCTCAAGTGAGATTAGTATGTGAGTGTTCAAAATTGTTCAGTGTTACCAAAAAGTGTGTTCTCAATTTTGAGATTAAATGAGTAACTATGTTATGTAGTCAGTTCAATGCAACAAATAGTTGTTAGGGTTAAGGTAAAGTTAAGGTAACTTCTACAAGTTTAAGAGAGAAATTCAATTCATGAAGTGGTTTCTACCAAGGTGCCCTGTGACACTGTGCATTGTAAATAGAGTTGTAGGAAAAGGTCTATTGAATGCATTTGAATTCTTTTATATCTTTTCATGCCTTTAGCAAAGGTCCCAAATAATTTAGCTGAAATATACATGTGTTATATTAGGTTTCAAGGAAAGTCCATTTTTATTTTTATACCACCAATAAACATGGAAATAGGGACAAGAGAAACACAAGTGTAAGACAAGAGCAATGTATGGTATGTAACCATGATGAATTAGCGCCATCTTTTGGCAAAAATGTCATGGATATTCATTCATTCACCTTCAGTAACTACTTTATCCTTGGTCATAGGCTTCATGCTGGTCAGGGTACCAGTGGCTCCAGAGTCTATCCCAGGTACGAAGTGGGAATACACTCTGAATGTGATGCCAGTCCAGTCCACACATGCAGTCAAACCTAGAGCAATTTAGTGTTGCCAGTCCACCTACTGACATGTTTTTGAAAGGAGAATACCAGAGAACCCAGAGGAAAGCCATGTGGACAAAGAAAAACATGCAACAGTCCGTGCAGACAGCAACGCAAGCTCAGGATTAAACAGCACACGCTGGAGATGTGAGGGGGCAATACTACCCACTGCAACACCATGCTTATTCATGGATATATACATATTTTTTGTTTTTTGTTTGTGTAAAACTATTTATTCCTTCTTGTAAAATATTTTTTTCTATATAATGAGCAGATAATTAGGCCATACATTTTTAAAGTTATAGAATATTTCTAAAGTTAGTTATAGCACAAGTAACATTTTCATGGGAGGAAATCAGAGAACCCAGAGGAAAGCATGGACAATGGACAACAGGGGAATATGTGAAATTCCACACAGACAGCAACCTGAGCTCAGGATCAAATGGTAGACCCTGGAGCTGTGAGGCAATACAGCTGTGAGACCTGTGATGAAAAACCCAAAAACAACAGTCAGTGACATCACCAACAACCTCCACAGGGCAGGGATGAAGGTATTGCAATCCACCATTCGAAGAAGACTTCGAGAGCTGAAATATAGAGGTCATACCACAAGATGCAAACCACTCATCAGCAGTAAGAATTGGAAAGCCAGATTGGAATTCACAAAGAAATACAGAGATGAGCCACAAAAGGTTTTAAATTGCCATGTCCATCACCACACCTCAGTCCAATTGAGCATGCATTTCACCTCCTGAGACTGAAGGGAGAAATCCTACAGAACAAACAACAACCGAAAGAAGCTGCTGTACAACCTGTACAACAATTTTGTGATGTCAGTGGGTTGACAGATTTATGCAGTTATGGCAACCAAGGGACATACTGTACGTTCACATATTTTAAGATGATCTGTTCCTATAGTTTTGGTCATCTACAAATAGGGTGGTTTGCCACCAAAGGTGTTATGTTCTGAGTTGTTTAACAGAACTAGCTATAAATATCAGGAAATGAAAGCTGAAAATCTGATCTCTAATTCTGATCATCTTTTGATCCGAAACCCAAAAGTCTTCAGTGTATAGGAAAAACAAAAGAATTGGCCTTGCCATTCCAATAATTTCAGAGGGGACTTTAGATGTGTTCTGTGTTTGTGTAAAACCATTTAATCCTTCTTGCAAAATAACACATTTGTTCGAGTATAATTAATAGATAATTAGGCCATATAGTTTTAAAGTTACTTATAGCAATTGCAAATTGTTTTAATATATTTTATAAAATAAAATATGTAATTTAATTTACTTTATGAAAATAAAATCTTCATTGTAGCTCAGGTAAACTAATTGTTACTAAGTATTACAGAACTGTTTTTCTGGCTTATATTTTCCTGTTTCTCTAAGGCTTAAAAAAAAGGTGGAATCATCAGCCATGATGGTAGTGAATGGTAAAGAAATAGCTGCAAGACATTGCAAACCCAGCTTGGCTAGTGCAATGAAATTACCAACCTGTGATAACCACTGAGACTCACAGTGAAACAGACATCCCGATCCAGTTATTAGACCAAGTCCAGTCTTTTGGTCAGGTGAGAATGTGTATGCAAGTGTGTACATGGATCTCTCTCTGCCAATGCCTACCTTCAGCCTGGTCATGGTTCGTGGTATGAGTTTGTGAAAACAGACAGGTCACCACAGTTTCCTGGATGTGTAGTGGCATGCAACAGAACTGGAATGGTTGCATGAAGTTGCTGATGTTCCCATGAAGTCATAGTGCAAGGCATTAGATACATTAACACAAGTGTGGAACAGACTTCATCTATGATCATTTTTTTAAAAAAATTTGGCTGTCCTGTCATGCTTTTTGATTCCTTCAATTAAATTTTTTAGGGATCACACATATTTAACAGCTAACTCTGTTGTATGCTTACCATAATTTAGAAAATACTATAATTAAATAGCTTACATTTTTTCAAGCTTTTTTTAGGGTTGAGGTTAATTGTTCGTTAAAATCATGCTACTGGTTAAGTACTACATCCTACGAATGACCTATGTATTATCGCACTGCATGAACTTCAGTCACTTTGCTCTTCCTGTATGTTTATTGTTTCTACTTCTTATATATGCTCTTTGTCTGTTGTGTAAAGGACTACAATAAAATTTCAATAATATCAGTTAAGTTATTGGGGACAACTTAAAAGAGAACACTAATTAAAGTTTACTTAAGAGGTAAGTGACTTGCTACCATGTGTGACCATTACGGCTAAAACATTCTTTAGCAGAACATTTTTAATGCTTTGATTGTACCAGAGATATAATCTTTTTTTTTTTTTGCTAGTTTCAGTTTCAGTGTAAATGGAGGCCATTCGCAGTGATTATTATAAATAGGATCACTTATTTGCAGAATGAATTACACTGGGGTTTTCTCTATTTGAAGTGCAAAAGTTGCGGCAAACAGTCACTTTTTGCTGAATTGTTTCCCTTCAAGTCTAATAGATAATCTCTGATATAATATTGAGTTGTTTGATTTTGTATTTAAAAAAATCACACCATGGATTTAAAGCAGATTAAATAATTTTTAAAAAATCACAAACAGACGAAGTTGCTCTTACACCAGTCACTCACCAAACATATTTTCTTAGATGGTCTTTATTCTGTTTGACTCAGACTGTTGACACATTAATGGCAACTCTCCAGAGAAAGCACTATATAGCTAACCTCTATCTGGTAAATGTAAGCAGTAATAAGTTACTGTATCTTTCAGCAGAATGTACTGTACTTAATCATACCATCTATGCGCTTAAAAATAAACATGACAGGAAATGCAGTGCTTTTATAGTTTTAATTCCCGTAAAACGTTTGATTACTTGGTTGTAAAACAATTATTGTCAGTGCCGCTAAGACCTAAAAAAAAATAAAAAATAAAAAAATCTCACCATAAATGTTACCATTATGTGAAGAGATCTTTGAAAATTATTATCCAGCAACAAAAATATTAAAGAAAAAGGTTACACAAATTATTATTCTGTTACTGCTTAGGTATTACCCTAATACTCTATTTTACATACATATCACACCTCAAATGTAATAATAATAATAAAAAAAGACAAGACTATATTAAACAGATAAAATTTATATTAGAAAAACACAAGAAATAACAAGCTTTACTTTTAAATAATGCTTTTCTATAGGATATGATGTACAGTAAGCATGTGAATTGTTGCAGAAAGAGAAACATTTCTGAGGCAGAATGAAACTGCCAGGCATGCTGCCTGTGCCCACTCCTTCACCCAGCTAAAGAAGGCTGGTAGCGGTATCCTCTGTGATTCTCAGCCCTTTCCCCAATTAAATATTTATTGCTGAATATATATTAAACTTCTCATGAACAGAGTTCATGTCCCTATGACACACAGTATATAAAACAGATTAGTTTAACAAAATGGTGCTATAAGTAATTGGTCAAGATAAATCTCACGAACTTCTGAAAACTCATTTCTGAACTCTCTGTTCAGCTCGGCACGCTCCTGTTTGCGTGAGAACCACCTTTGACAGCCTGCCGAGGTGACTCAGACTAGAATCCTTTTTCTATCTTACACATCTGAGGTATACCGTATATAAAACAGAGGAGTTAAAAATGAGTAAATGTGTCTTGATAAGCATCACTGTTTTTGTTAACCCAACACTAAAGTCTGTCTTCAGCTTGCCAACCTCCACACTTAATCAAACGATCCATGGCAGCTTCTTTCTAAAAGTCATTTTTGTAAACTGACCATTTATCTTCTGCCTCTGAGGCACACTAAATTACACAGATTACTGTAACAATAATGAGTCTTAGTAAACATGATCATGTTTTAACAATCCACAACAAAAAAATTCCACACTTTCTTTCATAAGTGTCTTAAGCGTCTGAGGCACTCACACTTCTAATCCTAGTGATGGACATCCTAAATCTGTCCTTACTTGCCCGTACCTCTTTGGCTACAAAGTAGTAGAATATGGCGTCCAGGCAGCATGTTATATTGGCCAGGTGCAGAGACAACTGTAAAAACAGGGAGATCTTTCTCATGACGTCACACTCAGAGATGATAGATCTGTGCACCAGGAATTGGAGAAAGATTGCAATATGGCATGGTGTGAAGGGCACCAGGAATGCACACAGGCTGCTGTAAATGACCCAGACACCAGATTGTTTGTCACGAGTTTTTGTGAAGTTTGGATTACGCAGGGTATGGATACACTTTGCTGAGCAATATATTAGCACAAGAGCAGGCAGCAGGAAGCCAAATACTTCCAAACATACAATAAGCACCGGGTGCCATGCTTTATTTGAAAAGCCATGGAAGCAGTGGAAATCATTCCTCTTTTCATCCTCTTCATGGAATGTGTAAACTGGAGCAGTCACTGCTATCACAAACACCCAAATTACCAAACACACAATCCGTACATTTTTCTTGGAACGCAGGTTCTTTGCGTGGAATGGGAGGCATATGCCTATGTAGCGATCCATAGATATGAACATGATAATGTAAATGCTCCCATACATGGCCATGAAATACAGGCTTTCCAGGAAAGAGCAGAAATGTTTTTTGTTTGCTGACCACTCGTTGTTTGTCGCGTGCATCTTAAAGGGCAGCTGAAGCAACAAGAGCAGATCCATTACTGCCAAGTTGATCATGTAGATGGTGGATTCAGTCCATTTTTTAAAAACAAAGCAGAACACACAAATCGCAATGGCATTTAGGATGATGCCAAACACAAAGATGGGCACGTAGATGGCCAGCTCCAATGACTGTACGAGCTTGTCCACTTCATAAGTTGAACAGGTGCTATTGTTGCTCATTGTAACTCTGAGGGAAAGAAAATTTGCTTATAAAAGTCTTCTGATCATTATCTCTCATATACCTACTCACATACACATATTAACGATTATATAGTAGTATGAGCAATAATGAGCAATGACTTATGTACCTTATTTAAATATATGTTTAAATTGAATCACATTTATTCAAATTAATTAGAAAAATTTGTATCTTTAGTTGCTGTTCCTCTTAAATTAGTTTTTTTTTTTTTTTCAGGATAATATAACTGCATTTTATTATTATTATTATTATTATTATTATTATTTTATTATTAAATGTAATACAATTTAAATGTTCCCATACTAAATATTCCCATACTGTAACTACATAATAAACACAATAAACTCTATCTAAATTGTCATTAAATAAAATCAACTCCATTACAAACTCTGTCAAAGGGTAATGAAATCAGTATTGAAGAGTGTACACTAAAATTAAAACTAAACAGATTTTTCAACAGTCTGTGTAGAACTTTTGGTGTGTCAAATTGAAATGAATCTCTAAATTAATTTTAGCTCTATTGGTTTAAAAGTACTTGCGTTTGTATTGAATTTGGTTTGTTGATTTGACTTTTCCCCCACTTTTTAAACTTTTCATCAAATTAAGCTTTGTTTAAATACTTTTAGGTCTGCTAATTTAACCCGTCAGAACAATCTTGCCCAAAACAGTCTTAGTGACGTGTGATCAGAGATCATGTGAAAATGACTCAATATAGTGGGAAATTATTTACCTAACATTTGCCACATTCAATGGTATACCCAGATTTCTCTGATTTATTTCACACAGTCTATATTATATAAACAAACAACCCAATGCTTTCTGCTAGAAAATATAAGTTGTGCTCAGGCAGCATTTTGTTTAAAATTGGTTGCTCCAATAATATTCAAATATGAGTATAAGCTTATTTATGACATACAGAGTCATGCGTTATAACCCCAGTCTTCCTCTTTTTTTGCATCACACATCTGACTACTTATGACAAAACAGTAATAAAAACGAAAACATTATGTTTTCAAATGGCACAAAGCTGTTGCATTAGTTGATGAAAATATCGTCTAATTTCTTCAGCATGTTTATGCATGAGGAACTGATAGAGGCTTTTGGATGGTGCTTTAGGAACAGAAGTGCAGAGATGTCATTAAGTAATTTTTATGTAATGACTCTAGCCTTTGTTGTTTTTAATTAATACCTGTTCACAGGCATCTATGCCTACGCCTGTGAGACCAATGCCAACTATATCTACATATTCAAAACAAAGGTTTATGTGTATTTCTACTTTGCAAACGCATTGTTGCTTGAGGGACTCTACTCTATGTGTGTTGCCTTGTTTTATTTACTTTAGCTTGCATTATTATGAAATTTTAGGTATTTTAGGTAGAACTTTCAAAAGTACTCCCATCTACTACAGTAAATCTAGTTATTTAAAATGTTTCAATACAATTTTGCCAGTGCTTACATTATTCAAAACTACTTACCATTTCAACTGACTACTTTCGTCCTTATTTGCCAAATATGTTGAACTACAACGGTTGATTATTTTGGTTAAACACGTTTGTGGTGAAAGTATCATTCAGACAACAACAGTAGCTGTCCAGATTTTTGAACACTACTTTCAGTAGTTTTCAAAAACAGGAACAAATAAACCATTCAAATAAATCTACCCACAAACAAAATGAGGGACTTTTATATTTACTTTTACCTGTCAAATGGTTCAAATTCTAACTTGAATATTCAATAATAAATATTGTTTAACAAAGTAAATCTTACCAATGTAAATGTGCTCTGATGTGAGTGTCTGACACTTTCCTGAGAGCTGACTGTGGCGTCAGATAAAAACACTTCTTCTTTTAAACTATGTAACCACATCCTTGGTATGAGAAACCTACTGGTGCCCATGCCTACAAAACCTGCAAGAACATGTTTAGAACAGCAAACTGTTTGTTTAAATCAAGTGTACATATATACATGTTAGATTCAATATCCAAGTGACGTTAAAATATATTATCTTCTCATTTTACATCAAACCCATGAAAACTGATAAATGCCATTAGATTGATGGATTTTTATTGTGATCAGCAAGTAATTAGCACATTTCAGCACAAACGCCAGCATAGTCCAACATAATCTTGGCACTATGGCCTCATTTATGATGAATTGATTTAAACAATATATAAACAATGGATAAACTATAATGCTTAGCAACAAACTACTGCCATTTTGGTGTGGTGCTTAAAATGTTAACTAGTAATATTGAGATGAATGGATTCTGGCTGCTATATGGGATCAGTCTACCATGTATTTGTGTAAACGTCAAATGAAAATGGAACAGTTGTGTAACTGCAGTGACTAAATGGGTTGTGAAAGTCAAACCTAACCAACCTGAAAAAGCACTTCATTACTTATGTACACTTGTGTGTGTATATTAAAAGCAGAATTTCCAGTTTATTAATAACCGTACCTCTGCCAATCAGAACAGCATGAATTTGTCTGGCCATGGATTCCACATGTTGCTTGATGTACAAGTGTTCATGAGATGAATTTGAGTTTGGGATTTATATCAACAGTGGTGTAATATTTTTAACTAGATACATCACCATGACAATATTTTTTATGAAACACCTAACCTGGTTAGGTTCTTATTCACTCTTAACATGCACAATTAGACCATTTCTGTATTAATGAATGAACATTTGTGAAACCTAACACACTTATTGGCATAAATTTTCTTCTGCACTCAACTGTACTTAAAAGACTCAACTGTGTTACTCCTTACATATGTTCAACACTTATATCATGTTTCCTGGCTACTTGTCCACTCTTGCCATAAGTTGGAGGAAGAAGCTGACTGCTGAGCAGTGGACACCATGAGGACATGGACAAAGAAAAAAAAGACACCTTGGATGGGCAACTTGCTTGATGATGATGATGATGATGATGGTGGTGGTGGTGGTGGTGGTGGGGAGGTGATGGAGGAAGAGGAAGAAGATAAATAAAGTACAGTAACTTGACACTGTCCTCAGTTTGGTAAATATGTGTGGAAGGTAGATTATGCGTAGGCCGTTTATGATAATATATTGTACCAATGTTTTTGTCTTAGTTATTTAGTATCTCAGACCTTTCCTTCTTAACCTTGAAATGGAGCAATGTAATATTTACTCCCTATTCTCCATTATGTCAGACTGTGTTGTTGAATACATAATCACTGATTACATCATGCAAATTTGAGATGTAGATATTGTTTACATTATGAATGTGTTTTACAGATCTATATGTTCATATATGTTAAACATAACCTGTAATATAACCTGATTATCAAAAGTTAACAGCTTGATGGGAATTTAACATAATGCATCTTATTATGGTTCATATCTTCTGTTTTGACTCAACTCTCTTCCGTTCACTCGCGCGGGCGAGGCAGGGAACTGCGATTGGCCAAATGCTGAGTTTGGCCACTCTGAAATGTCTACTTTTCCCTGGGAATCCTTGTTGCTTCACTTTTGGCTGAGTTTACATACAATCTGTTTTTATTTTTTATTTATTTGGGTTTTTTTAGATTTCAGTTTTTGAGATTTGGATTTATAGTTCTGATTTTTTTTTTAAACTCAAAACTGTAACTGTAATTTTCAGTTATATGTTTTAAAGGCAAATCTTACCCATAGCAAGTTCAAAGAAACACTGCCAAAAAATGTACATTTATTAAATACTACTTTAAGTTACCATGTTAATTTACATGCATTCAATTAACTGATATTTATATAATCCATATATTTGAAATGCTCAGAGGGCGTGCGGTGGCTTAATGGTTAGCACGTTTGCCTCACACCTCCAGGGTTGGGGGTTTGATTCCCACCATGGCCCTGTGTGTGTGGTGTTTGTATGTTCTCCCCATGCTGTGGGGGTTTCCTCCGGGTACTCCGGTTTCCTCCCCCAGTCCAAAGACATGCATGGTAGGCTGATTGGCATGTCTGTAGTGTATGAATGAGTGTGTGAATGTGTATGTGATTGTGCCCTGTGATGGATTGGCACCTTGTCCAGGGTGTACCCTGCCTTGTGCCTGATGCTCCCTGGGATAGGCTCCAGGTTCCCTGTGACCCTGAAAAGGATAAGTGGTATAGAATGGATGGATGGAAATGTTCAGATATTTTTGTCAGCTTAAGTTGGTTGTAAGTGTTTCTCCCACTTCCCCCCCCAAAAAAACATGTCAGTAGGTGAATTGATTATGCCTAGGTGTAAAAGTGTGTGTATGTATGGTGTACTGAGATGGACTGGCATCCCATTCCATCCGATCTTGTGTCCAGAGTTCTTGGGATAGGCTCCGGAGTGGTTACTGAAGATGAACGAATGAACGAATGGAAGCAGACTGAAAATTTTCAGTAGTCTTTCACTTGAACATTTATCGTTTTTGAGTGAATAATTGAAAAACAATGTTATATATTCACATCAAATTCTTGATGTTCCTGATAACAAACTCTTACTGCAGAAATCGCACATGTTGGCCTTATATAAACACAAGAAGACTTTTCAAAGTATCAGTACCGAGACAAATATCTCGATAATAGTCTTGATATTACTTGATACTGGCTTGAAAAGAAAATCAGTGGTGTGACCCATCCCTAATATTAAATCTCCCTAATCCCTAATTAAATATCCCTAATGTTAAACCTGCTTACTGAGGCGGACAGGTGGTATGACATACAATGGTCAATGCTTTCCCCATCCGGGCATTTTTCAGGAAACGTGTGGTCATGTGACACTTTCTCAGCCATCTTGTGGATACGCAAAGAGCGACAACTCGTACCCAAACTCATCGCTGTCAGTTAAAAGCAGAGGTAAGACAGCGAGGTTAGTGTACACAGGTTTGCTGTAAAAGAAAGCATAGCTGAGTATTATGTTGATTCCAGTGGTGTACGGCCCCCTAAATGCAGGGACTGAAGTCGTTAAGCCGAGATGTTGTTACCCCGCATGGTTGTTTCATGGCCCTGAAGCCTCGGGCTCAATTGTGCTCGGCTAACGCATAGGAGTAGAGTGACGCTGGTGTAGCTGTAGTCAGGAAACTTGTAGCTAATGTTCGTAGCCGTGTAGCCATAAAACCCCATGGTAGGCCGCACGGAGAATTGTATGGTTTAACTCGTATCAAATCTTGATTATGTTTTACTTAACGCTGCTATTTAATAAATGTTATGCCTTTCGTTAAGAGTGATTAATGCTGACAGACGTGTTGTAGTTAGCTAATGAAGTGTACAGCTGGCACAAAAGTCACCACGGCACTGATTTAACTTGAAGCTAATGTACGATAGCATGACGCGCAAACCAGCAAGTAACCACAGCCTTCTAATAACTTATAGTTTATAGATAAAGTGTTCAGACCGTGCGTTAGGCATTTATATCTCTGTGTCTTGGTGACCTTTCAAACAATAACGCTGGTGAATTAGAAACTGACTTATTAATGCTGTACTGGAACTAGCAGTGTTGATTAGCTAGCTATCTAGCACATGGATGCTAGCTAGTTATCTGATGTAAGCATTGTACAAAATTTGCTATATATATTTATTAGTTACATCTTGCGTGATGGTTGACTGATTTTACTGGTAGCCAGAACAACTGAGAAATCGACAGTCATCAAGGTTTTTAAGCGTCGATTATCTTAGCTAGCCGTATTAGTCTTTCAGATAAGTAGCTAGCATTACGACTGACATCTGCCAGCTCTACACGTCTATATGTAGGTGAGCTCGTTACTATATACTGGTGTTCTAGTGGAAATGATGGCCTAAGTACACGTCATGTCAGTATGTGGGTTTTAACTCGGTCAAGTCACTTCATTCAGTTTGCTGACTTGGTCAGTTGGTGATGGTGGAATCCTAAACGGCCAACCTATCCCTTCATATCCCGTGTAGTGCACTTACACAGGGAGTAGGGCCTGTCTGTATTTAGTTACTTTAGCTACACACTTGTCTGCCTCCCTGGGCTGATTGCCTAGTCAAAGTAGTCTCATGCTTTCGTTTTTTTTCTTCTCTTCCTTCAAGTGGATACCTTGGCAGTGAACTAAATACTGCTTATTTAGCCTTTTAGCGGCTCTGAGTGTCTGAGAGTAAAGGAACATCACGGGTAGCAATTTGAACCGCGCTGAGAAGTTTGATTTATTTAGGAAGACACCTGTTAGCTTGAAGTTGACAGCTTTACAGCTGTCAGCAGTTGTTTAGGTAGATCGCACTAACACACACTGCATATAGAGAAGATATCGACATTTGCCTCATAAATCAAGTTAGTTTCAGCTTTTTCATTAGTTTATTTTCATCTATACTGCAACGATAAGTGCTTGATTCCAGGATACTGTGTAAATCTTAATGTTGTAAAAAAAAAAAAAGTTAAATTGTTTGCATTCTTTTCAATGTGGTCTGTTAACGTTCTGATTAATCATGTGAAATGATTAGCACCATCTCATGTCTTTTGGTCCGTGTTGTTTTTTAAAATTATTATTCTGATTTGAGAGCCAGATGTAAAATACATTAAAAATGAAACTCATGTTTAAATGTAACAGGCTGCTCACTCATGTGGAGAGTAACATCATTTGTGCTCAACAGGGCATGTCTGAGGTGATTTCAAATCTTTGAGTCTTTCCAAGTTTTTTGTCCTCAAAAGCCATTACACGTTTGGTAAAGAGCGGTTAGCAGGTTTTTTTTTTTTTTTTTTTTTTTTTGTTTGTTTTTTTAAAAAAACAAACAATTTAATTCAATTTGTTGTCTCCATGATATTGGAAGAAGTTAGAATTACAATCCGAAGAAACAAGTTGTTGGTAATTGTGAGTGAGTTGCTTATTTGCGGTGTGTGTTGGATGCAGATTTATGTTGAATCACTTCATGTAAGTGTCAGGTTTCTTGCAATTGCAAATGTTCCGTACTAGACTCGTGTGATATAGATTTTTCCCTGCTTGAAATTTACCATTTTATGAAGTTGTGGTAAATGATGTATTTTTTGTCAATAGGAAAACAAACATTTCCACCATTTCTGGTTTGAGGAGAGTACCGGGCGTGTAAGAATATTATCATCTGTGCAGTCGAGAACTGCTTACCTGTGTTGTGCCCAGTTTCGACTCTCCAGCATAATCCGGCTCACTGTGTGTTAGAGTAGGCATAACTAATTCTGCATGTTTACTCTAGTTTCTCTTGAGTACATGCAATATTAGGAACCTGAAATCTTGAGTAAATACATAGTATAGTTATGCCAAATTGCAAATGACTTCCTTTTCTTAATCTTGGCACTCTAGGGTATAACATGCTGGCATTGTACATCCTAGGAAGTGCACTACATAGTACATACTATAAGAGCCACAGAAAAGACTTCTGTGGAAGAGCAGAACGTAAATTATTTTCCTGTCCAGCAGCTGAGAAAGCACATGTGTCCCATTACATGCTATAGAGTAGCTGCTTATGTCCCAATAGACTAACTAGGCTAATGTGTACCTTTTATGACAAGCCATCCCACCATTATATTGATTTATTGATTATCTCATAACAGCATGTTAAGGTCTGGGATATAATGGACGGTAAGCAAACAGTCGGTTCTTGTAGTTGACGTGTTGAGTGCAGGAGAAACCGGCAGCCGTGAGGACCTGAGTGACTTTCACAAATCGTTATGGTCAGATGACTGGGTCGGTGCATCCACAAAAAAGCTTCTGGGGTTCCTGGTTAGCAGTGGTGGTCACCTACTGACAGTGGTTTCACCCTCCTTGGAAAACCTCCTCCACAAACCAGTGACAGGGTGTTGTGCGCCATTTACCTGGGGAATTGAGTGCACCGGCATGCACTGTGGGAAGGAGACAAGCCACTAAAAGCAGTGTGATGCTATGTGCAATGTTTTGCTGGGAAACCCTGGGTTTGCCCATTCACGTGGAAGTCAGTTTGACACGTGCCGCCTACCTAAATGTGCTGCAGACCAGGTACACCCCTTCATGACAGATGTATTCCTGATGGCAGTGGCTTCTTTCAGCAGGATAATGTGCCTTGCCACACTGCACACATTGCTCGGGAGCGGTTTGAGGAACATTACGAAGAGTTTAAGGTGTTGCCCTGGCCTCAAAATTTGCCAGTTCTCGATCCATTCGATCATCTGTGGGATGTGCTACAACAATAAGTCCAAGCTGCAGTGGCCCACCTCACAACTTACAGGACTTGGAGGATCTTCTGCTAATGTCCTGGTGCCAGATACCATGGGGGCACGGCTTGTACAGTCCGTGTCTCAGCAGGTCGGAGCGTTTTTGGTGGGAAACAACATATTAGGTGGCTGGTCATAATACTTTGACTAATCGTTGTACGTATAGACAGAAAATACTTGTATCCTTATGTGAATGATGGCTTTATAACACAGTTTATTTATATAGTATACACAAATGTAGAAAATAATATGAACGTGTTCAACTATAAGGTGTTGAAGTCATGTCAGGAAAGTAGACCTAATGTTGCTTGTTAAACAGGTGCATCTCAAAAAATGTTAATATCGTGGAAAAGTTTATTTCTTTTCCATAATTTAATTCAAAAAGTGGTTCTATCATATATTCTAGATTAATTACACACAAAGTGAAATATTTCAAGCTTCTTTTGTTTTAATCTGGACGTTTACGGTTTACAGCTCATGGAAAGAAAAAAAAAAATCCGGTATCTCAAAATATTAGAATAAAGAATTTATAATACAGAAATGTTGATCTTCTGAAAAGTATGTTAATTTATGGACCCAGTATTTGGTCAGGGCTCCTTTTGCACAAATTACTGCATCAGTGCAGTGAGTCATGGAGGCAATCAGCCTGTGGCACTGCTGAGGTGTTTGGGAAACCCAGGTTGCTTTGATAGCAGCCTTCAACTTGTCTGTCTTATTGGGTCTGGTCTCTCATAGATTCTCTATGGGGTTCAGGTCAGGCGAGTTGGCTGGCCAATCAAGCACAGTAATACCATGGTCAGCAAACCAGTTACTAATAGTTTTGGCACTATGGGCAGGTGCCAAGTCCTGCTGGAAAAGGAAATCAGCATCTCCAGAAAGCTTGTCAGCAGATGGAAGCATGAAGTGCTGTAAAATCTCCTGGTAGACTTTCGACTTGAGAAAACACAGTGGACCAACACCAGCAGATGACATGGCACCCCAAATCATCACTGACTGTGGAAATTTCACACTGGACTTCAAGCAGCTTGGATTCTGTGCCTCTGAACTCTTCCTCCAGACTCTGGGACCTTGATTTCCAAATGAAATGCAAAATTTACTTCAATCTGAAAACTAGGACTTTGCACCACTGAGCAACACTGTTTTTAGCAAAAAGGTGTTTTGAGTTAATTAGCTGATTAGAGCTCTTCTCAGGTCAATATTGCTGTATTATAAATTCTTTGTTGTAATATTTTTGAGATACCGGATTTTTCCAGTTTCTCGTTTCCATGAGCTGTAGCCGTAATCAAGATGGAAAAAAGCTTGAAATATTTCATTTTGTGTAATGAATCTAGAATATATGAAAGTTCTACTTTTTGAATTAACTTACGTGAAAAAACGAACTTTTCCACGATATTCAAATTTTTTGAGATGCACCTGTAGTTTATTTTTTGCCGTTATTGTGCTGCTGTCAGTTTTCTCCTTTAAGTAGATCTGTTGTGTAGGCAACACACAAGCTTCTGTTCCGTTCTTTTTGTTTTACTGGGACAGAAAAGTGGGCCAGCACAGCACCTTCTCAGCTATGACCACCTCTATGTCTGGCTTTACAAATGCAGATAAATTGTGTGTATTGCCTGTTAGTTCTTTATAAATAGTTGTCTGGCAGACATACTTTTAACTGGTTCCTGACACAACAGGAACTTTGGTTTGCTTCCCACAAAAACCAAAGAAAGAAAACAGCTTGCTGTCTGCTGACGTTTGCCAAAGTTTTGATTTGATAAACGTAATCCGCTTCACGGTTGTGCGACACCAACACTCTGCCATTTTCATGTAATAGAGATTGTGCGGTGCTATTATTTACAACTTGTAAGATCACATTCTGATAAAAAAAAACTGTGATAAAAATGATTTGTGAAGTCCTACTAAAACACTGGCTAAATGGTGCACATGGTTTCAACGAGCACACCCTATCCTAATTGGGTGAGTCCTTAAAATAGCTTTGGCTACAGCAGCAGCAGTCTAGGCATTGAGGTCAGTCTTTAGGAAATGAACTCTGTCAATGCTTTTGAGCGAAATGAATAGCACAGTAATTGCTTATTACTATCTTTGTGTAACCTTAAGCCTGGAAGTCTGGAGAGTTTTATTGTTAGCTAGCCTACAAGATAACACTGAAAAGGTTCAGCTTTATTGCCATTGTCAGAATACAAGTACAGAGGCAGTGAAAGGCAGTTCGCATCCAACCAGTAGTGCAAATAGCAAATAAGTAAAATGAAAGGAATAAGGTTATAGTGCAATAAGTTGTGATAACAGTGTACAGGTAATGAATCATACCAGTAATGCAAATGGCAATTGGGTTAATTGAAATAAACAGGAGTTATGATGTGGTCAATTGAGAGAGCTAGTATACAGATAGATTCAATGCAATATGCTACAGTAGACACATACACTGGATTACTGTAAGTGTAGATGTGCAAATAGTAATACTGTGCAAATAACAGCCAGATTATGCTGATTATATTATATAACCAGACCTGCCAACCATTATGAATTTTGCGTAAGCCATGACTTACGCAAGTCATGCTAGTACATATGCTTGCACGAGTTAACGCTAAAAAAAATGCCAAAAGAGCAGTACTTTTCTCATTAATAAAACGGTAGGTGAGCCAGTCAACGTGTAAACGTGTAATGATTTGTGCAGGTGTTTTGAATTCTCTGATATTAACAGACACTTCCTGGAAGCCACAGTACCCTTCCCCCATGTTCTTGACTCCTGCTGTGCACCTGCTTTCTGTCAAGGCTGCTGGAGAATATTTTGAGTTCAATAATATGAAATAAAGAACAGACTCTGATTGATAGCTTATCTAACATTGTACATGTATATATTTCGCATCAGTTTATTGTGTTTGTTAGGGATGAGAAAAGGACAGTGAGTTGACACAAAAGATTGAACAGACCTAAAGCGAAGTGTCCGATCGAACATGTTGCAAATGATTTTAATGTTGACATTAATCAGGAAGAGATTAAACACACTTTTATTTGGACTTATGCTCTCCTGTGAGCAGTATGAAAAGTGAAAGTCCCAGCAATATAGACATTAGACAACTGATTTGTAAAAGAATTATAACAAAAATGATGTTAACAATTTACTGCACATACCTGCAGAATATCCTAAAAATACACAAGTTTTCAGGATTGTTGCAGTTTTCAACTGCATAGCTTGTAATATTATTCCTTCCTGTACTCACCTTAAACCCTAAATGTCCTTTTTAGACAACCTGTTCTGGATGATTAAATAATTTATCATGATATTTTAAAAATGGAAAATCAGCATGGCACAAGCCTACTGTCTAGAAACATATGTTCTTATATGGATCTTAACTGTAACTGTCCTTTAATGTTATTTTAAATATCACAATAGCCACATAGGCATAATAGTATTTGTTCTCTCCTTTTTTTATTCTTTTGCCATTATATAATTGTAAATACCAAAGTCAGAGCGGTATTGCTCTGTAAATATTGTAAATCCTTTTACTGTTACATATACCATAACCAGTCAAATACAGAGAAGTCACCTGTTAAATGTTTTTTTGTATGTTTTGAATTTGTATCTTTCTGTCTTTTAGACTTTCTAGGAAAAATGGCAGAAACCCAGACACTTAACTTCGGACCAGAATGGTAAGTGTTATTGTTGAAATCAACTTTTTGATGTTATAGACAACAATATTGGTAATGAACAAATGAGCTCATCTTTTCAGCTAATGCACTTCTCTCACACACACAGGCTCCGTGCTTTGTCTGGAGGAGGTGGGAGCAGCATTGTGGCTTCTCCACCACTTTCGCCTGCATTGCCAAAGTATAAACTTGCAGACTATCGCTATGGGAGAGAAGAGATGCTTGCACTTTATGTAAAGGATAACAAGGTATGCACCAGTCCATGGATGGCACTTTAAAGAGCTTTGGTGTTTGTGTTGCATATCATTTTGCTTAATTCAGTCTGTTATCTTTACATGTGTCATAGGCAAACATAATATAGCATTTTCAATCGCACCTTTAAGTGCTGCTTTAGCAAAAACAGTATAAACATGTTTAAAACAGAAAATGAAACTAAAATTGTTATGGAAGCTACCTAAATGAGAATGGACCAATAGCAAGCGATGACCTTGTCAAGTCTATTCTCAAATGTCCAGTGTTTCTCTTAGTACCTGATGCAGGGTGTCCACAGGTCCTTAAAGTCTTAATGTCTTAAATTCCTTAATGTAAAAATAAGGCCCTAACTCTCATTAAAATGTCTTAAATTCACATTTCAAAGGTCTTAAAAATGCAACCGAATCGACACTGTAAAGCAGATTTAGATTTTATTTTAGCTCGTTGCTGTTTGAAATGCTAAACCCGTGTCACTGTGTTGCACTCAGAGTTTGCGGCTCAACTCTGTCTGTGCTGTGAGTTTGAGTCACTTATAATGTGCATTTAGACACAACATGCGACAGATTCACTTTGGTTTTATGTTAGAGTAATCTCAAACATTTTTGTGGGCAGAGGTTTACAGCATTTCACCTGATTGGTAATGAGAAGTGAATTTTAAAAAACTGTTGCCAACTAATCCGAGATCTTTCTGAGATTTTCTGCCAAAATAAAAGCCACAAGGTCTAACGCATAAAAGTGAATTAATTCAGAAATATATTGCTATTGTTATATTACTATTTGTACCCAAACAAAAAAAATATTAAATGTTATTCAGAGCAATAGTAATATTACAAAATAGCAAAGGTTTTTTACTATATATATACACACATGTATGTGTGTGTGTGTGTGTGTGTGTGTGTGTGTGTATATGTATATGTATATATAAATATTATTATTAAATATATATATATATATTTTTTACAAAAATGTATGTATATTTGTAATGCTACTTGTTTAATTACCCTGGCAATAAATTACAAAAAAACTCAAACACTGCTGTGAGGAGGTTTCTAATACAGCTGCTGAGGGAGTGATGGTAAATTTTACATCTTTTTCTCGTCTGACTGCCATAAACCATGGCTCTATATGTTTTTTCCTCTCTTGGAAAGTCATGGAAAAGAAATACTGTAATTTTTTTTTGTCTTTCACTGTTGGAGTAAATGGTAATGCAAAAAGGATATTTGCTACTGTCTCACATACTTCTCTATAGAAGTTTACCCTGCTATTGTTGACTCCAGAAATGTATGTATATGCATGAACACAATCCATTATAGTTGATGTGTCGTGTAGGATGATTGAAGTGACGTGCAGGTCTTTTTAAAATTTTTTGGAAATGTCTTGAATATGGTATTAAAAAGTATTACATTTGAAGTGCGGATACCCTATGATGAGACCACAGACATGCGCTAAATGGCCAAAGGTATGTGGACATCTGTCCATAACACCTGTATATGCTTGTTGAACATCGTATTCCAAAGTCATGCCATTAATATTGAGTTGTTCCATCTTTGCTGCTATAAAGCTTCCACTATTCTGGCAAGGCTTTCCACTAGATTTTGGAGCATTGCTGTGGTTATTTGGGCCCATTGAACCCCAAGTGCCTTCGTGAAGTCAGGCACTGCTGTCATGTGAGAAGGCCTGGTGTGCAGTTGGCATACCAGTTCATCCCAAAGGTGTTCAGTGGTGTTAAGGTCAGGGCTCTGTGCCATGCCACTTGAGTTCTTTTCCAAACCAACCTTGGCAAACCATATCTTGGTTTCACTGACTTTGCTTTCTGCGCAGGGGCATTGTCATGATAAACAGGTTTGAGCCCCTTAGTTCCAGGGATTTCCAAGGGAAATCGTAATGTTATGGCATACAGAGACATTCTAGACATTCGTCTGCCTCAAACTTTGTGAAAGTTTTGGAGAAGGCCCACATATAGGGGGTCATGGTCAAGCATCCACATACTTTTGGTCATGTCACCCCCCCTAGGGTTCATATTTGAATTGTCATATTGTTTTTTGTTTTTCTAATGTCCTACATCAGTGTAACATCTTTGTGCTCAACCTTGCTTATGCTTTGTTGCTGTAGATTCCTGTAGATCTGCATGACAAGGAATTTCTGCCTATTTTACAAGAGGAGCCCCTACCCCCACTGGCCCTAGTCTCATTTACAGAGGAAGAACAGGTGAAGTTGGTCAGGTGTTTCAAAACAACACTCGACACTCCAAAAGAACCGCATGTGCTGCAGCCATCTTGTATATGTGTATGTGTAGTTAAAAGGAAGTATAATCCATGCGTAGCATAAGCACAAGATACAGTATATTGTTCTGAGAGGAACACCAACGGACTACTGTCCAATATCAAGACTTGTGTGTGTTTTTTTTTAAAAAGAAAACAAAAAAAACAAAACACCATGATGGGTAATGTTTTATATTTAATAGCCGAGATGTTATAGCCCAAGACCAGGAAGTTGGTCTGTCAGCAGTTCTTCTTTATTGCCCAGCAGAAATCAGTATGGGAAGGTGATAGCTAGAATATAACACGGGAAACTAGCCACTACATTTTTTGAATGACTGGGGCAGCTGACTTGCTTGGAGGAGAGCACTAATTGCCCTTTCTATATACAGTTAACAAATGCCTGTAATTGGCTCAAGTCGCCATCTTCAACAGAATAAAAAGCCTCCTACCCAACAAGCCAGACCAGTTGTGCTCTCGGAGTCCCAATTGTTGCTATTTGTTGCTTAAGATTTTTTACTTTATGATGAAAGGGCAAAAACAAGGATTTTTGAGCCGTCCATCTTCAGAGAGGGTGTGTGACACGAGAGAGTAAGGGTACCATCACTTACATAGAGTTAAGTCTATTTGAATTGAACTTTGGTTCATTTTCTCATTTTTCTCAGTTTAGGCAGATGAGAACATGGCCACTAAAACAACTGCATGCACCAAAACTACTGGTCTGAGAAAATCAGGGTGAGGTTTCGTCACAGAAAAAGCTATTTGACCGATAATCTCCCCACATGCAGGAAGTGAGCCAGATATAGTCTCTCTTTTTTGGGTTACAGGCAGCTTTTTTTTTTGGTCAATTTGAGCCGCTTAACCGACCTGTGAAGCAAATACTGTGCTGTAGTGCTCCTGAAATGAGACTGTGTTCTGGACTGAGAAACAAAAAAATTAAAGTTAAAACTGGATGCAATACACGTTTTAAACTAGTTATTTATATAATGATCTATTAATTATGACGCAGTGGTGGCTTGATGGTTAAAGCTCTGGGTTACTGATCGGAAGGTCGGGGGTGCAAGCCCCAGCACTGCCGAGCTGCCACTGTTGGGCCCTTGAGCAAGACCCTTAACCCTCTCTGCTCCAGGGGCGCTATATCATGGCTGACCCTGTGCTCTGACTCCAACTTTCAAGCATGCTGGATATGCAAAGAAAAAAAAGAATTTCACTGTGCTGTAATTAGGGATGTACCAAAATCTTGGCCGAAGCCGAATATAATGAAAAACTTGGCCAAAGGCCGAATACCGAACACGTTTTTTTTGCGTTTTTTCCATTTATTTTGCCATTTTTTTCACCATTGCATAAATTAAATAGTCAAAATGTGCTTTTTACTATTTTGTCTTGCTTTTCAAAGAAAAAAAAAAATTACAAAAACTACAATTTCAAAATATTTATTTAACACTGAACATTTTTTTTCATTCCAGCAAGCATAGGCTACCAACAAGGCACAATATAACTCTAAATAAATAAATGAGTAAAATAAAAATATTTTGATGTGGTCATCTTTGAGCCCCCCCCTGAATAGCCTATGTTAGACCTATAACTGACTGCTGAAAGAATGTAACACACTGTAGCCTACAACAAAAAGGTGCATTTAAAAAGTACATTGACGAGTGCAAAAAATGGTTTTATTCAGTTCTACACGGCTGATTATATTGGGGATATATACCGCTCGCGTCCCTGTACACCTCGCGGAGTATTATAGTAGATATAATATAGTTAGATACGTTGTTAATGTTATGTTCCTTGATAGATTTAGTTAGTTTAAATGATAGATTAGTTCATTTAGTCCCTGCTGGTTTTTCTGCTCCCAGTCCATAGTACTAGTTCTTGTTTCTTGTGTTTTGACCCTGTTTTCTGTGACCGTGACTTTGATTGCTGCTTTGCCCCATTTATGCCTGTTTGCCAATCGCCCGACCCTTTGCCTGTCTTGACTACTTTTTTTGGATTACGGTTTGTCTCGTGATGTGACCGAATACTCCGGAACAGAAACAAAACAAACGCATGTGTCCACAGTAAACAATATCACGGTTGTCAACATCCGAAGAGCATGCGCTCGTGCACATAGCTCGTGCATGCACGCGCCCCCTCATCTCGCCGAGTGCGCTGCCGGAAGTGGAGGTCGTGACATTCGCGCGTCTCACTCTGGTTGCTAGGCTATTTGGTCGCGTCGTTAAACACGTCATTGTTCAGTCAAATTTATTCGGCCGAACACCGAAAGTGCTGTTTTTTTTTTTTTTTTTTTTTGGCTATTTTCGGCCGAATAATTTCGGTTGCCGAACATTCGGTGCATCCCTAGCTGTAATGTATATGTGACCAATAAAGACTCATTATCATTAATTATGATACTAATATTAAACACCAGATCAGTGTTCCCTGTGCTGATTTTTGTGATTTCTTTCGCAGTATTTGAGTTTTATGAATACGTTTTCAGATGCACATGTTTTACTTAGATTTAGTTTGTACAATTATGTGCTGTCTAAAACCTAACCAAATAGCAAAAACGCAAGAGGCCAAGAAAATAGTGATACCGCTGCAACAGTCTTAGAAAACAAGCAATGCAATACACAAGTTTGTGTTTAATGTGTAAAATTATTTGTTCAGTGTCGTACATGGTAAAATTTGGGGCTTTGTTAGCCCACACATGCGTCTGACCTCGGCCACACTGTAACATTTTGTTGTGCGTGTTGTTCAACAGAGGAATTTCTCCATGTCAGTTAACAGTGCAGCAGTGCTGCGCCTGACCGGACGAGGAGGAGGAGGTGTGGTAGCAGGGGCACCACGAGGTCGAAGTTCTTCACGTGGGCGCGGTGAGTATTCTCAACCACAGTCACGCTTTCATTCCCATCTTCCTCCCTAAACTCTAAATAACAGTATAAATGTTAAAAAAAAAAAAAAAAAAAGCAAAAAAAAAAAGCATGAAGCTGTGTATCATCAGTGTAAACCTTACTTGAATGCATTTGATGTGAATCAAAAAGCAGGATTGAGACTTGACTTCACACAAGATATATTAAAAATGTGTGTTTGTAGGCTAAAGATTTGCAATCATTTATCAGTGCTACTGGGTCAAAAAAATAGTTTATCTTCTTACGTACTAATTGACTCAAATAGCTTTGCTAGTTACTGCCCAGAACTGCATGGCATTAAAACATTTGTTTTGTAGTCTAATTATTAATTTGCGACCATGTTCATTTTCAACCCATCTACATGTCATACAAACCTCTCATTGTTTGACCAAAGTAGCATGAGATAATATAATATTTTTTGATAGGGTAGGAGAGATATAGATATACACTACTGGCCAAAGGTTCGGAGACACTAGACTGAACTGTTTCTCATGATCCTAAAAAACTTTTGATCTGAAGGTGTATGATTTAAATGTTTGAAATTGGTGTTGTAGACAAAAATATAATTGGTTCAACATATTAATTTCTTTCATTGGAAAACTAACATTTCATTTACAAAAAAAAAAATGTAAATGGAAGACTTGGAGCGAAATATTCCGAAAAGCAGCCAGTAACTGTCCAGCATAGGTGGAAACTCCTTTAATACTGTTTAAAAAGCATCTCGGGGTGATTCCTCAAGAAATCGGTTGAGAAAATGCCAAGAATACATTTCTGGAAATTCTAGGCAACAAGGGTGTCTACTTTGAAGATGCTAAAATACTAAATTATTTTTATTTATTTTGGATTTTTTTTATCTCATGGTTCCATTTGTGTTATTCCAGAGTTTTGATGACTGTATTATTTTTCTAAAATGTGAGGGGGAAAAAAATAAAAATAATGAGTGTGTCTAAACTATTGATCGGTAGTGTATGAGATGTGGCTAGAAAACCAAATGTTTTCAGAAAAATCAATACAAGGCAGTTAAGTTAGTCTGTGTGGATCAAGCAGGGACATCACGCTTCAAGTGTTGCTCACATCCCAAATTAATTATACTACTCACATTAAAGAACACGTTATATCATGAGGCCAGCAGAGTAGTGTGCTGTAAAGAGTTTCCATAGTGAAAGTTGTTTTTTCTGCCATCATTCAGTCAACTATTTTTGTTAATGATTGCTATCGATTTTGTCGATTAGTTGTTGCAGCCCTAGTTTGTATGCAGTCATCCTCTTGTGCTGTACGATGTGCACTACACAAGGCCCAGTGTTTCTAAGTGTGTGTGTTTTATGTCTTACGATTGCAGGTCGAGGAAGGGGGGAAGGAGGGTTTTACCAAAGAAGTTTTGATGATGTGGAGGGTGGCTTTGGTCGCGGAGGGAGAGAGATGCATCGTTCTCAGAGCTGGGAGGAAAGGTAATCTTCTCACATGCCAGCCAATCATATTGTCTCATTCTTCTTGACCATTTAGAACTACTGATCTATGGTCAGAATCTTTAAATACATTTTTACGCCTACAGCAGAAATCGTTAGACCACAGCAGCTGTCTTTGTCAAATCTGTTCCACATTTAGAAAAGTGGAAAAAATTGTTAAGCAACACTTTCACTTTTGCAGTTGAAGGAAAGGAGCTGTGTGTGTGTGTGTGTGTGTGTGTGTGTGTGTGTAAAAATCAGGCCTCCATGAAAGAAGGCTTATGATAACCTGGGGATGTTCAGTATGAATTGCAGACTCTTTCATTGAGAAGAAACCGGAATCATTCTTAACAGAATGGAAATAGTAGTAATAGTGAATATTAATTAATGGTAATTTCCCAAGAATTGTACTGTTGGATCAATATTAAATGTTCTGAATAAGTTCACAGTAACAGTTTTCAATCTTTTATCTATGGTCAAAATTATTTAATTTGTTTAATTGTTTTATGTTTTAGCAAATGTTGATTGTAGCCCCCCCCCGCCGGATAATTCTATACAACTTCAGACAAACCTTATAGTAATTTTCACCACAATTTTGTCTTGCCAACTCCAACTCACTGGCTAACTCTCCCCCATGGAATGACAGCTAACAACCGGGAGGGGTGAAGGCATACACATGCTTTGTCCAAGACACGTGAAGCCAACCTCTGTATCATTTTTAACTTCTGCTCATGCTGCGTCACTGGGAAATGTAACGCACTTGGAGGAAGGTGCTATCAGCCCGATAGGTCTCCCTTCAATAGGGTGCTACATGGGAGGCCACGACATTGCATTTATGTAGATTTCAAAGTATTTGTAATCATTTTTATGGTGAAGCAACCCAGTTATTTACTGAGATATTAAAAGATTATAAATACATCAACAAACAAACATTGAACTTGTTTTTGAATTCTTTAAACACCGCGCCCCATCCCCAACCACCACCCACTGCCCCCAAACCACAGCTTCCAAAACAGTCAACATCTGGTACAAGAGTGATGGTTGCTCTCTCAGAACACAAATGTGAAGCCACTACTCTTGGGCCACGAGGAGTGGTTTGGGGAAATCTACCTAGACTTAGTTAGATAGTTACATTTATATAGCACTTTTCTAGGCACTCAAAGCTCTTTACATAGTATTGGGGGGGTCTGCTCAACACCACTATTGTGTAGCACACCCTGTACCTTGATGATGCGACGGCAGCCATAGTGCGCCAGAACACCCACCACACACCAGCTATTAGTGGAGAGGAGAGAGTGATGTATCCAATTCAAGGATGGGGATTATTAGGGGGCCATGATGGAGAAGGGCCAACGGGGGAATTTCACCAGGACACTGGGTTTATACCCCTACTCTTTTACAATAAGTGTGGGATTTTTAATGACCACATAGAGTGAGGGCCTCGGTTTAACGTCTCATCCGTAAAATGGTGCTGTTTTTACAGTATAGTGTCCCTGTTACTATTCTGGGGCATTAGGCCCCACACAGACCACAGAGTGAGCATCCCCTGCTGACCTCACTAATACCACTTCCAGCAACAACCTTAATTTTCCCCAGGAGGTCTTATGTCTTAGTAGAAAAGTATGCTTCACGTTTTACACATACTAAAGGAACAGCGTACAGTATGCGTATACTTTGAAAGGCTATGCGTGCAACTGTGCACATATGCTAGCGTAAGCGTAAATAAATGTAAGTATACCAGAGCCTTTATACTTGTAAAACAAAAAGTTTTGCAAACTTTTCATCCTGTTATGACATTGTATACTGCTTTTGTGTAGGATGTGTTTCTAGCTTTTTATTTCATAGACACAGGGTTTGTAAGTGTGAATATGCAAGTTAGTCGGAGAATACTGGTGTTTTGTTTTTTTTTGTACCTTTCTTTTTTATGTAATATAGTCAAGAAAATATGTTAAGGCCTGGTTGTCCTGACACACATGTATGATCTTTTTTCCTTTCTTCAAGGGGAGATAGAAGATTTGAAAAGCCAAGTCGAAAAGATCCAGGTTGGTGTAGCAAATATTTGCTCAATTTGCCTATTTACAACTTCTGTACGTTTTTAAAATTGGAAATTTTGTGCGTCCCTTGCATGTGTGAATTAAGTTTTATTCTTTCATTCTCTTAGATGGAGCTCCAGCCCACTTTCAGCTCAATCACTGTAAGTCCTTATACAACTTTACTTTTTCTAAACTAGTTTATAGTTTGTAATTTTATTGCATGGCTATTGTGACAGTAATTCTATAAGGTTGAGTGACAACATTTTCAATTTCAGTTAATATTGTACTTCTGTCTTTCCTTCTTTCATCTCCCCCCACCCACTCTGCACACTCTCACATACACACGCACACAGTGCGGGCGAATTACGAGGATGGTGGTACAGGCTTGGTGCGAAAGCACGATTTCACGCGCTCTGAGAGTGAAAATTGGCGGCTGTCGCGTGAAGAACAGAACGGTGAGGATGAGGAGGGTGGCGGTTGGCGTCTAGCGGGCTCCCGCCGGGATAACGAGAGATGGTGCCCACCGAGTCCAGGTGGGAGCCTTGATGTCTCCATCCTCCTTCTGTTTAGTTACTCTCTAATCTCAACTGCACTACATAGTATCTGTGCCATGCTAAAGACTGGAGCATGGCATTTATGGCAAATTGACAGATTATCTTAAATGGAAAGAAGAAGAAAATTGTAGTGGATTTCTGAATGTTTCTCAGATTTATCCCAGCTGATGACTGTGAACAATGTTTTATTTCAAGACATTTGTATTGCCTCTTGGCAGTGATTTATTTGTAGACAGACAGATACCACTGGTGTCAGAGTTCCCATGACTACAGTTGCATCTAGCTCGTGGTATGTTGTTGCCTTTATATAACATTTGCTCAACCTGTTGAATCAACTTCCTCACAGTTAGCTAATCATTGAATGCTCTGGTTGAGTCCAGCTGTATTTCACTCATTGAGATGCTGCTATTTTGTAAAGAAGTGTAATTCTATGAAGGCCATGCTTCTGGTGTGCCTGTTTTAAATTTTTTTTTATCATTATATATATATTTTTATTTCATTAATTTTTTAAAATAAATTTCTTTTGGAACTTCCTCAGTTCCCACTCCCAGTAACTGATTTGTAAAACTCGCGGTAAAAGCTTTCCACACACAGCATGAGTCTGACGCAGGCGCAGCATGCAGAATTGTTTTTTGAACGTGAAAACGGACGTTACAATCAAGAACTGAACATGTCTGCTCAATTCAGCATGAGCTGAATGAGTCATACTCGCAGCACAGATCAGCAGGAGTCAGATTTCATTTATCACGTGACGAAAGTGAGGCGAGCGGACTGACAGGACGATGGCGGAAGATTTGGTTTAATATAAGCGAGTTTGTCATTTTACTGTTTTGATACGTTTTTCATTAAGAATAATAATGAACCCACCATTCAAGCAATTGCTGCTAATTCAAAAGTGAAATGTGCATGGGCATTCATAAGCGACTTAAAAGCGAGGGAGGAAAGATTGGCATAAAATAGGCTATCGTCGATAGCCGATTTTTTATTGCCTATCGTTGATATTCGCAAATTAAGGGACAGTCTGTAAAGTTACATACGACGTTGGTATACACATTTCTAACTTCAGTAGCATTTGACGAGAATAACTTAGTCACTGAAAGTGTTCATGTAGGTGTCAGCTATGATGCACACTTTTTAGATTTTCGATATTTAATAAAATAAACTATCAAATCGTATGTAAATATTGCCATATATTTCACTACCGAATGGGCTCATACACAAAATATACCATAATTTAAAGCTCATTAGCATTTGAAGAGAATGACTTGCAGTCACAAAACCAACTGTAGCAAAACACAAAACGACAGCGGTGGGCAATTGATGTAATCGCAGCAAGCCTGGTGACAACCATCCATCACTTTATAATCAAATATAAAACCTGTTTAAATGATTTCAGTGTGTGTATCAGTATTTTTTATTTTTTTTTATTTTTTATTTATTTATTTTTTTTATAAAGTTTTCAGCACATTTTAAAAATACTGTGGTAATACTAATAACCATGATAGTTTTGGTCACGATAATCGTGATATGAAATTTTCATACTGTTACATCTCTAAATATAAGTTGTAATGCAAGTCTCCAACTTATAATATACTTATAACATAAGTTCCCATTACTTGACTCTCTGTCTTTCTAAAGATGGGCCACGCTTGGCTGGGGGATGGCGGGAACAACCAGATCAGCGGCGGCGCTTGCCATTGGACTCCCGTGGGGAGGAGGAGCGTGGTGGGGGGTACAGGCGGCCCCGTTCGGCCAGTGGCAGTATGGAAGACGAGAGGGACGCACTGCCTGAGTGGTGCCTGGAGGATGCAGAGGAGGAGACGGGCACTTTTGACTCATCTGGAGCTTTTCTCCCACTCAAGGTGAGCTGAGGAGGGGCCCATCACGCAGAGCTGTTGTGCCCTGATCTTTCTGGCCTCTGTTGGATTATGTTCTTAGGTTTTTTAACATATTACTGTCATAACACATTAAGTGTGGGTTGCACCAATAAGGATTCATCTTAAATCTAGATTAAATCAAGGTTTATCTAATAATTCTGTTGCACCAAACTTTAAACCTTGTTTTAAAATAAGCAGGCTTACATTTAAACTATCACGCTAATCCTGGATTTAATTTCACAATAAACCTGGATTAACTATAATCTTGTTGCTCTATCACTTTATACTCAGACTGTAAATTTTTTAATATAAATTTTTTCATTTTCTCAGCCTGTATCGGTTATGCAAATGAGCGGTTAATAATGGCCATTGAATTTTTTTTTCATTCAAAGTTTAAAGTTCATGATTGGTTGTAGTAACTCAAGTGAAAGAGTTACAGTGTTGCTGTTTAGTTACACTGGAGAATTCATATATTTCCACATTTATGAAATCCACATGCATTGCCACAATGTTGTCAATGGCGAATCCATGATGATGGAGAAAATTTATCGTAAATGGAGGTTTTAATTGCAGGTTAGAATTCTAATCCCTGATTTATTAATCTGTGTTTAAAATTAACACAACTCGATAAAAATAAAGCCCAGATCAACAAATCCAAGATTAGCTCTAAACTGTGCTTAATTTAATCCTTATTGGTGCAACCCACCCTAAGTTTAACACATTAAACACTGAAATGTTACCTGTACCTATTATGTCAACAAACACAATAATCAGTGCAGCTAGAAGCATGCACTGTATTATGTTGCTGTCTTATCATCTTATCTCACTTTTCACACTTTGTAGAAATTTATGTAATCTGTGAGACGCTGTGATAAGAATTCAATATTGGACTGATCAAATAACAAGTCATGTTCCTCTAACAGCAGTATTTGCTCCATGTTGTGTAATCCAAGTGCTTATTACTACATGCTCTAATAATAGCCTGTTGGATTCTCTTTGTATTTTCAAAATCCTTCCTTTCTGTTCACTCTGTCAGGTAACATATAGTTTTAGTTTTTTGTTTAGCTGTTTATTTTGTTTTTGTTTGTTTGCTCTCCAATCAGAAAGCTCCTGCAGAGCCGATTCTTGAGGAGGCAGAGTTAGAGTTCCGTCCGCTGGAGGAGGGTGAGGAGTGCTGCGAGAAAGAAGAGAATGAAGCAGAGCATCCTAAAGAACTTGACAGCAAGCGCCAGACTGCCAGGCATGAAGGTATGGGGTATTAAACATTTCTCAGTTGACCTCTCATAAACTGAAGTTGTCTCAGTGTTTGTGTCACAGTCTACACTATGTTGATATAGTAATTGTTTAATTATAGTTTATATCTGTATACTAATTAAAATAATTGGACATAAATTAAAATTTCATGTTATGGATTCTTTTAATGGTATAAAACCCCAATCTGTTGTTAGTAGAGTTAAGATATGTTTGTATGTAGATGGTGGCAAATCAGAAGAGGCTTCTCCACTTGCTGCTCCATTACCCCCAGCTCCAGAGCCAGCTGTGTCTATATCCCTCCCTTCCAGCCAGTCAGAGAGGGTGGAGGAGCCCGAGAGAGCAGCCGCACCTGAAATCAGAGCTGCTGCACCACCATTACACTCAGGCCTGCCTATCTCCATACCGCACAGCACAAATACACTCAGCACACTAACAGGTAAAAGCTAATGCTTAGTTCTTCCATCATGGAATACTTACTTGTCATTTTCTCTCTTTCAAGGACAATGTTCCAAAACCATCAAAACTAGAAATTCCAAATAGAGATATATATTGATGTACAGCACAACTGTTGATTTAAAGATTACGATAATTATTTCCAAAGTCTTCTGTATTGATCAAAGATGTGATTAGGGTGTGCTTGTTGGCTTTTGATATTAAACAAAAAGTTTTGATAGACTTTTTAGAACTTTACATGCTCCAGCTGGTTCATATATTTCATAGTGCAATGACATGCTTTGATGGGAATAACTGCTGCCCTGCAAACATTAATCACAGGTTGTTTGTAATAACTATGGGTTAAATTTTCAGCCATTGGTAAGCTAGCCAATTATTTATTCTTGCTTGCTTGCAAAATGACCTTGATCTTAAGATATGACATGAGGATTACCTCTTAATTTCCTGAATTAGTACGGGAAGTGGCACAAACATGAACATTCATTAGCTAACCCACTGGGTAAAGTAAAAGCTCCAAAGTGCTTGCTCAGTACCATGTTGTACTTGCCTGTAAACATAACTGACTAGTAAGCTAGGTAAGTCCATTAATACAGCCTAAGGGAGACTATTGAGTATATGATATAGCATATTGTGTTTGTACTCTTGAAAAAAAAAGTCATCGTCATTGGACAACAGTTTGGCTATGAGTCCTCACATCTCTTATAAAAGTTATGTGTCTAGCTAGCGCCTTTTTGTCTCTATAGTTAATTGTAACTGCTTGTAGTGCGAACAGGATTTTTACAAATGAATTGGTTTGCATGCATGATAGGGATGTCACGATACCAAAAATCTAGTAGTCGGTACCGATACCACCAAAAGTACTCGATACCAAAGTCGATACCACGGTGTGGTTTTAAAAAAATAAATTATTATAAAAAAAATTTTGTAAGTAAAAAAAAAAAACTCCTGGAGGACATCCTCCCCTGGCCAATACTGGCAAAAAGAGAGAGAGAGGGATATTTTAGTTATCAAACACTGTCTGACAATGACTAATAAAACAGTGCTAAGTGCTAATAACAAGTGCTAAGGTACACTCCTAAACGTGTGTACACACACACACACCCCTTATACCATGAATGCAACCATTAGTGTAAATTCACTGATATGGTGGCAGGCCAGAAAGATTTATTAACAGCATTAACATTTGAATAATTATTAGTAACATTACGTTACATGTTGCTGACAGGACACAGGCTGAATGGCGATGCATGGTGACCCATTAGGAGGTAGTTTATAACATCGCAATGCGTTAGCGTCGTTAACAAATAACTGGCTATCGCAAACATTACATGGAGCATAACCTTAGCTGGTTTCACGGCCACAATGCCAGCTGCCTGAAACAAACATTTCAGGTGCTTCGCCAAGTTCCCCGTGTGTCCTCGCTTTGTTTGAAATGAATGGTAGCATCGGTTACACACAGGCAGTAACCAGTAGCCAACGGTACCTACGCTACTGCAGAAAAACAAGTACCGTCACGTTTTAAGAATGTTGGTACCGACTTGTTACCGAAGTATCAGTTCTCGTGACATCCCTAATGCATGACAGCTGGCTTGTTGAACATCCCATTCCAGCCCCCCCTTCACTCATCTGGGAAGATTTTTCACAAAATTTTGGGTTATGGCCATGGGAATTTGCCACAGCCTGCAAAAGAGGTCGGGGCTCTTTTGCAGGCCACTCGAGTTCTTCCACACCAACTTTGGCAAACCATATCTTCGTGAAGCTGGCTTTGTGCACAGGGGCATTGTTATGCTGGAACAGGTTTGGGCTCTTAATGTCTTAATGCTACAGCATACAAAGACATTCCAGACATTTGTGTGCTTCTAACTTGGTAGCAATAGTTTGGGGAAGGCCCACATACGGGTGTGATGGTTGTGTGTCAAACTTTTGGCCATATAATATATATGGCTGATGAAATTGAGCAAAAAAAATAAAAAAGTGCTTCACCAAGCAGTCATATATAACTCTCCTACCTACAAAAAACATTGAGAGAATCCACTTGAATAATATCTTTTATGTGCAATGAGCCAAAACATTGGCCAGCGATGTGCTGATGTGTGTATTACATAAGAAAAGTTACTAGGATAACTACTGTGTACAGTGAAAGCTGTCATGATCCTTGCTATCCTGTAATACCCTGTACAGGCTCACAGTGATCAGCAGTCACACACACAAACACACTTCATTACCTTTGCTTAATTTTCTGTTGTGTCTTTTGTTGTCTGTTTAAATCTTTTAGATCTTCCAACCTCCTCCATCCCTGTGTTACCCACCCAGCAAATCGCATCGCATCCCAAGCCAGTGGAGGTACCAGTGGCAGTACCTGATTCACTCCCTTTCCCAAAGAGCATCATATCGCCCATCGGACAACTTGCAGCCATGTCTACAGAGGCGGATGAGGATGAGGGCCTCAAACACTTTGAGCAGGTTGGCCAGGGAGAGTTTTCTGACATAGAGAAGTGTGTGTGTGTGTGTGTGTATATATAGAAATGCGTGTGCGCGTGTGTATATATGTATACACACACACACACACACACACACACACACATATATATATATATATATATATATATATATATATATATATATATATATATAAAATGTGTGTATATGTATTACGGATGCACCGAAATGAAAATTCTTGGCTGAAACCGAATATAATGAAAAACTTGGCCGAAGGCCGAAACCGAACACGTTTTTTCGCATTTTATTTTGCCATTTTTTTCATCATTGCGTAAATTAAATAGTCAAAATGTGCTTTTTACTATTTTGTCTTGCTTTTGAAAGAAAAAAAACAATTGCAAAAACTACAATTTCAAAATATTTATTTAACACTGAACATTTTTTCTTCATTCCAGCAGGCACAGGCTACCAACAAGGCACAATATAACCTTAAATAAATAAATGAGTAAAATAAAAATATTTTGATGTGGTCATCTTTGAGCCCCCCTTGAATAGCCTATGTTAGACCTATAACTGACTGCTGAAAGAATGTAGCACACTGTAGTCTACAACAAAAAAGTGCATTGACAAGAGTGCGAAAAATGGTTCTATTCGGTTCTATATGGCTGATTATATTGGGGATATATACCGCTCGTGTCCCTGTACACCTGGCGGAGTATTATAGTAGATATAGTATAGTTAGATATGTTGTTAATGTTATGTTCCTTGATAGATTTAGTTAGTTTAAACTATAGATTAGTTCATTTAGTCCCTTTGCCTGTCTTGACTACGATTTTTGGATTACGATTTTGATTTGTCTGCCTGCCCTTAAATAAATATGTCTTTACCTGCTTCCGTACTCTACTCCCTTACGTCTCGTGACGTGACAGAATACTCCGGAACAGAAACAAAAAAGTAAACATCTGAAGAGTAGCTCGCGCCCCTTATCAAGGTTGTGTCATTCACGCGTCTTGCTCTGGTGGCTAGGCTATTTGGTATGTTCATCAAACACGCCATTGTTCGGTCAGATTTATCCGGCATTTTCACTTATTTGAAGTGAATGCTTTTTTTGCTATTTTCGGCCGAATAATTTCGGTTGCCGAACATTCGGTGCATCCCTAACAACGTATATATATATGTATATATGCATGCGCAGGGATGAGTGTTTATGCATATGTTTGCTTGTGAATGCACGTCATTGGGTTTGTGCTGTAGTTTTTTTACACTAGTGTAAAAAGATGTCTGTTGATAACTGTCACCATGAACTAGTGGCATGGCTTATTTGATTAAAAAGCTGTTTCAATACATCATCAGGATCTATCACAACACAAACATTTATTCATTCTAAACTTATATTAGCCTATCTAGGGCTTCAACTAACGATTATTTTGATAATCGATTAATCTGTCGATTATCAGCCCTAGATTGTAGAAATGCATTTTTCACCATTGTGAAGTGACGTCACTGACAGGGGTTCTCCACAGTGATGCCACAGACCCAACTAATCGATAATAAAATTTTTGTCGATTGTTTTAGTTATCGATTATTGTCGATTTTATCGATTAGTTGTTGCAGCCCTAGATTGTGTAAAAAAAAAAAATTTCACAAATTAATTCTTGATTGTCATGGTCTGTCTTCTATCCCTTGTCAGGAAGCTGAGAAAATGGTGGCATATCTACATGATGGTGGTGTGGATGATGAGCGTTTGGGGGCTAAGAGTGCAGAGCGGCCCAAAGTTGGCTGCCTGCCACCATCCCACGAGGCTGCTCTCAAGTGGTACTACAAGGATCCTCAGGGAGAAATTCAAGGTGAAAACTAGCACTGCAAAATGGCATACTCGCCTTTAAAGCCAGCTTTTGTTTTTGTGTTTTGGCTCCTTAGAAGGTAGGGTCATAAAATCAAAGTAATCCTAACTGATCATATGATGAAGCATTTCTTTCTTGATGAGAGTGGTCTTTTCCAGGGTGACCGTCCCATGAGAGCCCACTGAATGATTTGATGCGTATGAAAATTATTTAAATCATATGCTATGGTCTTCACAGGCCCCACATTCAACCTAATTGTTCACCTGTGAGTGATTTTGGAGTGAAGAATAGTGTTCATCACTAAAGTACAGGTCTAGAGACCTGTAAAATTTATGCCAAAGCAAATTATAGCTGGTCTGGCAGGTTGTGGTGGCCCAACACTTTGCTAAGACTTTTTTTCCTGTAATTTGTCAACATCTGTAGATCTTATAAAACCACATATGGGTTACCATAGGTGTTTGTCTTAGTTGTTTGATGGTTTTTTATTTTTATTATTTTTGGGTCATAGGTCCATTCAGTAATCATGAGATGTCGGAGTGGTTCCAGGCTGGGTATTTCACAATGACTCTGCTGGTGAAAAGGGGCTGTGACGAAGGTTTCCATCCTTTGGGAGAAATCTTTAAGATGTGGGGGAGAGTGCCTTTCGCTTCTGGCCCTCCACTACCTCCTATACTGGTAATAAGAATCTTTCACTTATACCCAAGACAAGAAATGCACATAAAATCTATGGTCTTGTTTGGTCAGGCTAGCGTTTGCTAACAGAATCAATGGTACAGTGATATAATGTTGTTAATGGAATTAGCGATATCAGAAATTTATTTCAGAATCTGCCATCTGAAGTATGTACAGGGAATGGCAAAAGGTAGTCCTTTTACTAGAATGACAAATAAAATCCTGTGTAAGTAGGAACAGGGCAAGCCAAGATTTAAATTACCATAAATATACAGAATTCATTTTTATGTGCACTAATGGAAATAGCAAAGGAAAATACATGAGTGAAACACATCACTTACAAGGCATTGCACAATAATTTTCTAGCTTGAGCACCAACACATTAAGCAGTGGAGAACATGCAAGGTATGTGTCCCCCAAAAACCCATATAAAAATCAGTAACCTTTTTTTGGCTAAAAGTTAGAAGCATTTTAAGAATTGTCAACAATTACTGTGTATTTTTAAGAAAAAAATGAATATTTATCTACAAGGATTGAAGACCAGCAAAATGTTAAATTCAGGTGCAGACAAATTGAGCAAAGCAGATTACTTAAAAAATAAATAAATTAATTAATTTCTTACACTGTATTTACATGTACCTACTATTTTGATAAATCACGTAGTTACCATAGTGTGTGTATGTGCGCTTTGTCATTCTTTGATACTGCATCCTTATGATAAGTTCAGACTACTGCCACCTTCTGGTATGGAGAGCCCCCACCCCACACCCCCCTGAGTCACACAAACACACACACAGGCACATACTGTACATAGGTGTCATCCACCAGTAACATTTGCTTTGCACTCTCGGTTTCAGAATCAGTGATTTCAGCTGTGCCGCTAGCTCATCCACATGAGTGCATTTTAAGAATTTGTATAGATAGAGCTGGTGCATCCTGAGTCTTATGGTTTTGCATGTGTTGTACCAATTTTTACTTTCATCATTAACAGTATTGCCTAAAAAGCACTGGAGCTGGAAACATAATTAGTTGATCATGTATAGCTGTTAGTTGATGCAGAGTAATAGAATGGCTTAAAAATTCGGCTTAAAATCCTGAAGCAGTGTTTACTTGAACTGTGGAAAAGACTACTCATTGACAGGTGAACTACAACTAAATTATTGGCCAACTTGTAATAATTAGTAGTCATGCAAACCCTAGTTCATGTGTAGTGTTTAATAGAAGACATGAGGCAACAGGAGGTGATCATCAGTTGGCCCTGGTTGGTGCTAGTTCAATGATGTTGGCTTTGATTGTCAGGGCTCACTATGTCTGCTAAAACATTTCTGACCCATTGCATGTTTAGTCCATGCACTGTATGTCAGCTTTTGATTTTGTTTGTACTGTGCTGGTGTATCACTGAGACTTCTGTATTTGTGTGTTTGTGTGTGTGTTGGTGTGTAAAGGGAGACGCAGATCAGGAGAGGATAAAGAGACAACAGGAGTTAAATGCTCTAAGCATCTATCAGCTTCAGCAATTGCAGTACCAGTACATACTCAGGTAAAATACCATCTTTCTAGCTTTTCCCCACCTGCTACATCCCATTTACTATAAATCGCAACATCTACTTGTTGAAGCTTTTTAAAAGTTTCAAATGATTCCATTACCACTACATCGTTAAAATGATGGCACTACCACTACATATCATTTGGAAATAGGTATATGAAACAGCCAGTGTGCTGTCCTGTGAAATTCACTATGCACGTGAAGGATCAAACATTTGCTTGCTAGATAGTTGGTGTGCTTTATAAACACAGATGCTATAGAGGACACGGTTAGTAAGCCCCTGTATCTCAAAAGCTGTTCAATATCTATTAATTAATTTATATGCATGAATAAATAACTCAAACTTTTTAATTCAACCCTTTGTTGTTGGGGTTTTTCCCCCACTCCTTCATGGTTTCTATGTATGTGATTGCAGGCAGCAGCAATATGCTCAGGCTCTAGCTCAGCAAAAAGCCGTGCTCAGTTCAGCTGCTCCTCCAACACAGCAACAACAACAACTTAACCTGTTCCTGCAACAAGCCCTCAAGCTCAGGTGTGCCAAATGTACCAGTATTCAATAAGTAGGAGAAATGCTGATTATCAGTGCTATAATTTAAACATGAGTTTGTCCTCCAAAATATCGTATTTCCTTTCAACATTTCACATATTTTGTTTACACAGAGCTCCAGAACAGCAGCAGAGCCTTTTGCCGCCAGTGACGCGTTCCATGTCCGTTCCAGATTCGGGGTCCATTTGGGATATACAGAACCCGTCTACCCAAGCATCCTGTACGGCAAACATTCAGCCAGCAGCTCCAAGCAGTATGTCATCATTTAAAACTTGCACAGCTGAAACACTGATTGAATCTGTGTATACGTCGGTCTTCTTTCAATAATAAGAATAGTCCATTCATTAAAGGATCAGTTGTATTCCTGTAAGTGATGAATGAAAGCAAGTCTTAATGGCATACTATAGTTTGAGTCATTTCCATTTTTGAAACCTCAAACAAATAGTGATACTCAGTAACTAAATCATAAATCTTTGTTTTGTTTTTTTTGAAGTAGCATTTACTTATAATAAATTATAAATAAATGTTATAACAAAGTATTTTACTTTATTTATTAGTTGGCAGAATTTAACTTACTTTAACTTGACATGTACTGTCATTTTTGATAATATTGTCCAACATTATGGGTTTGTATGGTATTATTTTACCCGCTTGTTCTGGAGGTGAGTGTGGGAGAGGCAGCAGATTGTAAGCTCAGTGACCTGTTTCATTTGATGAGTCATACTGAGATTTCATAACCTTGTCATCACCCTGGTTTTGTCTTCCTGTGCTATCTCTACCTATTTGAGAACCTGATTCCACTTGTAAATGTCACATGTTTGAGTAGTTTTTGCAAGCTAGTTGATGTGGGTTGTCTTTTAAAACAAATATTATTTCTAGTTGAAGGGTGCAGTCCACGCAGTCCTTTCAGTGCATGCAAAATGTTTACTCTGTTCTTTCCCCATTGTTATTCACATGGAGGTTATTTGTGTTGCTCATTACTGTAACTGTCTTGAATCACGAAATCTAAAGTAGAATGTGTGATAACACAGGACACCCAACTAGTTAAAATTTTAAATATAAAAATAAAAGTGCTTCCTCTATTATGCAGGAAACCAAATTATCAATACGTTTTCAAAAACCTCTCATGCAGTTTTAGTGAAAATCTGTTGGAGGTTTGCTGAGACCAGTTCACACAAGTGAAGTCTGCTCTTAAAATGATCACTTTGAACATTGTGGCACTGCTGCGAATTGAATGACAAAGACAGCAGACATTTTAGTATGTCTTGTTAAAAAAACTCCTGACTAGTTCAGTTTTGCATAGTATTGGCAGAGTTCTGTTCATAACCTTTAACAAAGAGATCATGTCAGGACAGCAGGTTTGGAGGCTATTACTGTAATAGATATTTGTGGATGAATGTATGCATGTACAATGTGTCTCAAACGTATATTCATTTGCCCCTAGCATGGGAAGGCACAAGTGTGTGGGATCTGCCAATAGACACCATACCTCAACCATCTATTGAACAGATACAACTGGAGAAGGCTAAAGCTGCTAAGGTATGCCAACCCATCCTGGTTTTCAGCATATAACAGACCTTTTGTTTGCTGAAGAAAATACAGAGGAGTGATTATAAGTAAGACAACAAGTAACTTGTATTCACTCATATTAGTGAATATCATTTTTTTCACAGATAACTTAGTAAATGTTACCATGTCTTGGCGTCGACAATACAGAATATGGAATGCGGCCTGAAATTTGCATCTCTAAACACAAGAACTCTTGGGTGCTTCAGTTTTTGTTGCTTGTGTAATTGCCATCTGGTCTTCTTAAGCTGGAGATGGATCTACGAGTCAAACGAGAAGAGGAGGAGCGGAAGCGCCTGGAGGAGGTGCTGCGGGCACAGCAGGAAGAAGAGCGCAAACGTCTGGAGGAAGAAGAGCTGGCTCGACGGAAGCAGGTCGGGGAAATGAGGACTTTACACAAAGATGCAGCGAGCTTTGTGCATGGGGCTATGGGATTATACAAATCAGAGCCAGACCTATCTGTATTTTTTAATATTTTTGATTCATCAAAAACAGTATTTTAGGCTTTATTTAATTTTTCACAGCTCTTCTGATGATTTGTAGTTGTCTAAACACATATGTAGTCCCTTTTTGTGACATCTGTGTTTGTATCTAGCACCATTCTCCAATTCTCCTATAACCACCGGCAAAAATGAAAGTGATCATGCACTACTTTATTTTATTTATTTATTTATTTAAATATCTTTACAAGAAACAGCTGCTACAGGAGGGGATGATGTGAAAGTGAGAGAAAAATCTGAAACCATTTTTTTGATTACACTTATCTGATTTTCCATAAGGTAACTGATTCAGTATAACTGAAAGCTCTGAAAGTCGTACCCTGACCATTTTGTTTTGTGCTGATCTAACACAACAGATTGATCTTAAGTCCGTCATAGGGTAGGTTGAGTAAGTAAACATCGTGAAAACACAAATATATAAAGTGAATCTCCGAGGCCTCAGAACTGAGATTAAAAACCATTGCTCAGTTTTCAGCCAGCTGTGTGTATCGTGAGTTGTCATGGGTATCATTTATGGCACAGGTTCTCAACCTTTTGCAACTAAAGCCTTCCCTATCATGTCGATGGATATATGGATGGATGGCGATATATATGTGTATATATATAAAAAAATTGTTTTTTTGCTTTTGTGTCTTTTTTTTTTTTTTTTTTTTTTTAAATTACTTTTCATAACTTTTGTTTTTTTTAAATAACTTTTATGACTTTTATAAAACTATATAATGGACAGGTATGGAACATGAATGATTAAAAATGTTTCTGAACACTATTGAACAAGAGAACTAGGCTGTAATAACATGGAATATTTTACATGTAAAACATGTTGCATTACATTCCTCTTGCTTTCTAAAAACATTCACATACCAATGATGTAAATTGGGTCGAAGGGCGTGTTTCGTTATCCATGACATTGTTAAATCTCCGGCTCTGAACAGAGCATTCCCAGAGAGAGGTGTGAGTGCAGCGGGAAAGCAAGATAGTACTGTCCTGCGCTTGCAGGACAGCATTGGCCACATTTGGAAAGTCGCTAAGGCTTGTCCAAAAAGTCGCAAGGCGCCTTTTTACTGCTAATTGGGTCTGAAAAGTCGCTAAGTTGGGAACCCTGGTCTACAATGGCAGCTAAACTCCTTTTAGAGAGCGGGAACGTGGGGTTTTTCAATTTATGCACATCCTATTTGATAAGCAATATAATACACAGAGTACCCAAATGATGTCCTGTCTGTGAATTCTAAAAAAGTTTTGCGGCCCCCTTTCAATCTCTCCCCGCCCCCCTGGTTGAGAATCACTGATTTATGGCATTCATGCCCATGCTGTCTGTGTGTTTTAGGAGGAGGCACTAAGGAGGCAACGAGAGCAGGAGGAGTCACATCGGCGCCAGAAGGAGGAAGAGGAACGTCTGGCTCGGGAGGAGGAGCTCCGCAGGTTAGAGGAGAAGAGGAGAGAAGAGGAAGAGAGGAGGCAAAGGGAAGAATTCCTCCGAAAACAGGTGACATCTCTGAAGTTATGTTGGACACAGCTGACGTGTAACTTTTCAGTTCAAGGAATTTCAGGCTTAAATTAAAGTATAGTCTCATAGCATCATGTATCTTTTGGCCACAAGCTTCAGAATTGTGAAGGTTGCAGTATGATTGATTCTCCACACAAACTTTGAAATGCTGTAATACAGTGGTACAAGATATAGTCATAAAAAATTTTCATGTATGCAAATTTGCCAACAGGTTACAGGAAGAGGGTCTATGTTTGTCATTTGTGGGTTCTTGGATACATGTAACAGATTCTCTAGCAAATTCTAGATGTCTGGCTAAAGTAACTAAAAGTGTGAGGAAAAGAAGTGACCACTCTGTGATTACCAGTTCCTCCATTTTTGTGTAATTTCTTTCAGAAAGAAGAGTTTACAGCCCACCATCTTGTCTTATTTGCTTTAGTGAATCCAAGATTCACTAATTTGCACGGTTAGTGTTTGGAAGTCAGCCCAACAGGAAATTAACTGCTGCTGGCTTCCTTTTTTAGCAATGCTTGTCCTTTCTTGAGTAGTCTAGAGTGTTCTCAGGTGGGTGTGGATTTTACAGTATAGTGCATATAATTAGATTCGATCCTTTCAGGAGTGAGTTTTAGACAGTGATTTTGCATTTGTACTAGCAATGCAACAAAGCCATAGGCAATAATTTATATTCTGTGTATGAAGCTTTTGATTCTAGTGATAGCAGTGGGGAGACTAACAACCTTTTTTAATTGTATGAAAATTGGCAGAAATGGTTTTTATCCTTTTACCATGGTTTGTTCCATATCCTCCAAAACTTCTAAACTGAACCAGGTTGAAAAATCCAGTGCCTCATGATATGTAGCGTTTGCACAGTACAGAGCTGTGTATTTGGCTATACAGTTTTGGTGCTTTTATTTTATATTACAACTTGAAAAAGACCAGCAGTTAACACCCACAAGTGTTAATGGTAGCTGTTGCCACAAAGCCTGAGCCAAACTGGAGGTAACAAGAAGGACTTATCAATCCATCTGGCATAGGATGTAAACTGACAACGCCTCTCTTTCCCATTAATATTTGAACATGCCTATAAGAGGAAATGGAGGTGGGTTGTACTTTCAATTCATTTTTAGATTATGTGTGGGTGTTTCAGGAAGAGGAGCGGAGGAAACAAGAGGAACTGGAGGCTCAGAGGAGGCGAGAGGAAGAGGCAGCAGCATTGGCTCGACAACAGCAAGAAGAGCAGAAGAGGAGGGAGCAGGAGCTCCAGAGGCAGCAGGAGCTCCAGAGGCAGCAGGAACTCCAAAAGCAGAAGGAGCTTTTAAGGCAGCAGGAATTGCAGAGGCAGCAAGAGGCTCAGAGGCAGCAGGAGCTGCAGAGACAGAGACAACAGCAGCAGGAAGCCCTTCGCCGACTCCAGCAACAGCAACAGCAGCAACAGCTGGCCCAGATGAAGGTGATGATAAAGGCTGAGATGAAGTGTCCTGCTGTTTCACACAACTTGTAGGAATGTAATATACAAGGCAGGGTTGCACAGTGCCCCTTTTTTTTTTTTAATGCGAGTTGAACTTGAGCTACTCCAGATTTTGACCTGTGTACCAATCACTCTGACTTGCCATTATTTATTTAATAATGCAAAGTTAGCAAATGTTAAAACTGTTGGCAAAAGCCACCCTCAAAAGATCTCTGACATGCTTGCCATCGTTTCTCATTTTTGAGACCACTTGCTCCTCTGGCCATGTTGCTGTGCAACCATGCATTGAAAATCTATTCATAGTTTTCAGTCACGTGACTGATGTGGCGACCTGGAGGGCAAAATGTTGTTAGAAAATGGCAGCCAACACTGGACACTCCATGGAACTGCAGCACAGGCCTGTCGATTTTCCATCTGTTTCAATCCACACATATTTTGATCACCTCTCAAAAGAAGAAAAACAAAGGTATTTGCACAAACTGCAAGTTTTGGGCAATTGCGATCTGTATACAGCACTCTGTGCATGTATTTCAGTTACTGAACGCAGTGAAGTCCCTGCTGGTGCTCCACTTTGGCGATGTTTATACATATGCCAACAAGTTACAAGTAATGTTAGTAATGTTTGTGACATCATTCCTGCAGACTAGTAAAACCCTCTCTCCCTTCCAACAGCTGTTGGCTGTTAGCTAGCATTAGCTACCTGTTAATGTAACCGTTTTCCAACTCGGGAACAGTTTTGCTAACTAGCGCAAGTCATCAAGGCCACTGAAGTTGGTCACGTCGCTCCACGAACATGAACTATGTCTGAACAATTATGTAAACATATAGTTACTAACAAAACAACAGTTAAAATACTCTGTGTTTACTTCAGCTTACCTGTGATGAAATGTTCGCTGCAAAGATGTGTGTACTTTGATGGTTGCCATTCTTTGCCCTCACCAGGGATGGAGGCGTGTCTAATAGCACAAATCCACAATCTCCTCCTCTCTGGGTTTTCTTTCTCGGACAGGATTCTGTAAAAGCACCCAGGCTTGTCTCCTCGTCGGTTAGTGCATCCGACTGACCAACAACTGTCCGACATTTTGGCTAAACAAATCTGGTAAAAAAATAACTGGCAGGCAGTGGAAGAAAACAGTGTTTTGCCCTCCAGGTGGGCGTTCCTATAAGAATGTGACAACACGTGAAAACTATGAATAGGGCTGGATGACTGCCTCCATTGTGAAAATCCCTTATAGAATTGGACATAAAAGCACATCACAAGCAGTAGTGATGCAATCAGTTTTCAGTTCTGTCAACTTTACTAGTAAAACATGACATCACCTCACATTTAATAACATATTAGGTGAAAGCAAAGGTGCTGGCCAGATAAAGCAAACAACAGTCAAAGACTTTCTGCTGTTCTGTGGTTCTTTCAAGGGCACAGGCACTACAGGCTTTATAAAGTCATTGTGAGATTCTGGTTTGTGAAAATAAGTTGTTTCAAGAAGACTACTATAAGGCAATTAGAAATCTCAAACATCCATTTATCAGTTTGGTCATGTAATAAGGAGACTTAAAAATAACTAGCTTGATTCAGCCAGAGAAAAGGCTTGCACTCTGCATTTTCACCATTTACATTTCTATATTTTCATATCTATTATTATATTAGGACAAATAATAAATTTTCCAATTAATGTTAGATAACTGCCCTAACAAACAATAAATAAATTTGTGCATGTTCATTCTTCTACGTGCTCTTGGTCCTAATCAGGAGCACCAGTGTACTTGGCATCACTAGCTTACTCTAGAACCCTGCTAGGGCTATTATCAATTCTTGGTAAAAGTCAAGTTTTTATTTATTTTTTATTACATGGTCATGTAAAGGTTTTTAAATAATAATTCCAATTGTGCTCTAAAGTCTGTTTTGATATTTTAAGAGCACTTGTAAATTGTAACTGCTTTGAATAACTCCTAATATTTCAACAGCTACTAAAAAAAAAAAGGTAATTTGACTTCAGTTTTGGTTAGATCTACTATCCCAGTTAAATCCATACACACATCGATAGTCCGTTTGTCAGAATTAATCTTTTTTTCTTTGCAGCTTCCCTCTTCTTCTAAGTGGGGACAGCAGTCTGCCTCTGCATCTTCCCTTACCCAGACACAGAACACGCTGTCTCTCAGTGAGATCCAGAAACTTGAAGAGGAGAGAGAACGACTAGCTAGAGAGGAGGTATGAAATGCATCGACCAGCTTCTCTTGTTAGTTTAGTCAATGCTTCACCTCCATTGCTCCCTATGCCAACATGAACATTGTCCTGTAGCAGCGACGCCAGCAGCAGGAGCTCCAGAGGCAGCAACAGCAGCAACAACAACAACCTCAGACTAAGCTTTCAGGCTGGGGCAGTGTGGCCAAGCAGCCTGCCGCCACTAAATCCCTTCTAGAGATTCAACAGGAAGAGGCTCAGCAGATGAAGCAGAGGAAAGAGCAGCAGCAGCAGCAGCAGCAGGCTGCAGTTACGCAGCAAAACCGCACACAGAACAGAGTTGTGAGTACTGGAAAATTTGAACTTTTTACTACTTGGATATACAGTCCTCTCCGAAAGTCTTTAGTTTTTGCTGTGCACTGAAGATGTTTTGAGTTTGAGATGGGAGGAAGACTAATATGAAATGATGGATCAGAATTTCAGGTCTCATTTAGGGCTGGGCAATAAAACGGTATCGGTATTTATCGACGGTACACCTTTATCGGTGACAATAGAAAAAATGTTCAGTATAACGCTTGATAAAATGTAAACAGACATGAAGTTTGGGTGCATGAACAACCCTCAAGCGTGCTCCATCCCTGGATCATAAACAGCCTATCATATATGCCTTGATAAAGGAGTGTGCTACGAGTGACAAGTAAACAGCCAATAATAAGTTGCGTATCTGTGGGATTTGTTTGCACCATCACCATGTGACATCAGACCACATGCGAAAGTGAGTTCAGTGCCTGCCGAGGAGATTGTGCATAGAAAAGGACGTCAACTCGCCAGTGTGGTAGTATTTTCATTTCTTTTTGTCTGACCAACATCAGAACACCGTTGTGTGTAAGCTTTGCAAAAAAATATGCAGTTTCTTTGTACAGACAAGTAGGGAGAAACAAGCTGCGAGAGACTTGTAGTGCACCTGTGTGAAGTGTGTGTGACTGAACAGCGCACAAGGAAGAAACGTGACATTTTGCAGTTTTCTGTTAAAATGTCGACTCTGGTGAGGACAGTGAGTGTCCTCAGAGCAGGAGCTCGACTTGTCAGACATGGGACCTCAGAACAGAGTCTCCTCTTCAGTCTCCTCTACAGGAGATGAAATGTATGCTCAATTGGGTTAAGGTCTGGTGATTAACTTGGCAAGTCAATCCACTTTTCCTACAGTGAAGGCCACTGTTGTGTTGGCTGTGTGTTTTGGGTCATTGTCTTGCTGCATGATGAAGTTCCTCCTAATTAGATTGGATGCATTTTGCTGACAGAATGTCTGCTGCTACCATCATGAGTTTCATCTTCAATAAAGATTAGTGAATCTGTTCCAGAAGCAGCCATGCAAGCCCATACCATGACACTACCTCCACCATGCTTGATCGATGAACTTGTATATTTTAGTAGAGGTTAATTCTAGTTCCATGAATTTTTTGGCTCATTTCTTTGCACATTCCAATGTGGCCTTCTGATTCTTAATGCTGAGTGGTTTGCATTTTGTGGTGTGGCCTCTGTATTTCTGCTCTCAAAGTCTTCTACAAACTGTGGATTGTGATACCTTCACCTACTGTTTTTTGCATTTTTCTTCACAGTGATCTCAATGTTTTTGTCATCAACTGTTTTCTGACTTGTTCAGAGTCTGGTTGTTAGTACACCAGTGGCTATACTTGATGCTTGTGCAATGGCTCTGATTGATTTTCCTTTTCTCTAAACTTCAAAATGGCTTGTGTTTTTCTCATAGACAGCTCTCTGGTCTTCATGTTGGTTTATCCTTATTAACAACAAATGCAGTCTTCACAGGTGAAACCCTGGGCTCAAACCAAGAGTAGATTTTCAGAGCTTACTAATTAAACAATCAGTCTAACAGGGCAACACCTGGGCAACAAGAATCACCTGGAAACTAAAGCTGAAATTCTGATCTGTCATCTCCTATTCATATCTCAAATGTCTTCAGTGAATAGCAAAATCAAAAGAATTGGCCTTTCTGTTCCAGTACTTTCAGACTGTAAATTCAAGACTCTTCTGTATGTATGCCTCATAAATCATGCAATAGTTTCTGAAATGTTCTGTGTAATAGGTTCATGTCTGTTAGACTAAATGTGTGTGTGCATGCACACAGGCTTCGACCTCTTCAGTGTGGGGTTCGGTGAGTAATACCAGTCAGTGGGACAGCAGCAGCATTTGGGGTGACACTCAGAATGCTAACCTAGGCTTCTGGGATGAATCTGTGAAGGAAACTGCTCCACCTCCAACCACACGAAAGAACAACCCACAGAAAAACAAGGGAAACGTTAACCTCAGGTAAGGACTTGGTCATGTAGCTTGCAAAACACACAGCTTCCAATTCCCAGACATTTTAGTGTTAGAAATTGAGATTTTCCCAGTTATGTGCAAAATACGGGGTTCATACAAGGTGCTTGAATTTGGCTTTTTGAAATTTAAGTACTGGAAAACCTTGAAAATAGCCATTGTTTTATCTAGTGGTGCTTAAAAAATGCTTGAATTATAAAAAGTCAGTAAGTGTGCAAATACTAAGAAGTGTTTTATTTACGATAGAACATGAATACAATCCTTTCACTCAATATATGACACCCTGCTGCAGCCCTCTCCCGCTATTCCCTCATTGTGACAGAGAAAGCTCCGGGAGTAGCTATCTAAAAGTAGCGACGTTACTAACTTAACTACATTTTTCAGTAGCATGAAAATGGCTCAGCTACTTTAAAAATACTTTTAAAACCCCATTTTTTCAAATGAGTAGCAATGTAGCACTATTTTTTTTTTTTACTTTTTTTGTGTCCAGTTATAACTGTGCTCTTCATTGCATATCTGCAGTGCCCGCTTGCTTCACAGGAATTAAGAGCCTCATTGTAGCTCGCATGGACAGGAAGTGACCATCTGATGGACACGTAAAGTGACCAACCACAGTTTGTTACATGCTGTATATGGCGGGTAAATGATAATACCATAATAAATGAACACTGGAGTTTATTCTCTGATACAGAGAACATTACTGGCACTTTGTTGTTAATAGGCAACACAACACAATGTTTACATTTGCTTACAAATAAAATAAAATAATTCAGAGATGAATCAGTGCATGCCGAGGGAGTTATTTTATGTCCTGAAAATAGTCTGATTGCATTTCTTAACATTTTGTTTAAGGGAGCAGCAAGAGAAAAAGTTCCCTTATTTATTTTTAGTTACATGATTCATTAATTAATCAGTGGTTAAAAATAAAAACCCCAATAATAATTTATCGTTGCATGTATTATTATTTACCAATCGGGCTCATCCATTATTAAAGTTTGATACACTTATCCTTATTGTCCATGATGGAGAGGGAGATGGCAACTGATTCTGATAATGAGAGAACCAATTACCTGTGGCCATATTTGTCGAAGTTTATGTGGAATCAAATACTAAAGCTTATACCTTTTATATGTAATCTTTGCAAACCAAAGATTAAAATATTTCGTCCAATACTTTGATTATAATACGATGTCCAGGAGTTCAAGCACAAATTTAAGGACACATATAGAGGTGAACACGATTGTCATGTTAAATTGATAATTCAGGATTATACACAGTTATATTCATAAGCTGATTTACAATCATCATATACTAAAAATGTTGCCCCTTTAAGTAGCTTCATTGTAGTTCGCTATTTTGTGTTAGTAACTTGTAGTGTAGCCAAGTACCCTTTTTTTAAAAAAAGGGTAGCTTGTCTGTAGTGTAACTACTTCAAACTATGAGTAGCTTGTAAAACTACAGTTTTAAAGTAGCTTCCCCAAAACTGCTGACATCACAGCACAGCCATTGTCTTTAATGTGTATGATGATTTTGTCAGATGATGTCGCGGTGGTAAAATCAGGATTTTAGCAGTTCAGAGCAGCAGCTTGGAAGTGACTGCTGTTTAACATGTAGTCTTAATGGGCCGTTTCAGTCTCTATTTCATACTCGTTCTGTCCCGACAACAGAACAGTGAAATATGTAAATGAGAACAGCTTTTATAGGGAATTTGGCTGTATTAAAATAGTGTGTGCACAAAGAGTAAGAAAGAAGCAAACAGATGTCAGGACTGACACTAGGCAGAAGGCAAAATTGACAGGATGACATAATGAAATGCTAATTAGTACATGACCTCATCTAGCTACGTTTAGTGACTTTCCAATGAAAGTTGTTGGTATATTGAGTTTTGACGAAGACGAAGCAGTACCTGGGAAAATTTGTCTAGCTTAGCTGGAAAGGTACCATATAAAAATTGGTGGTTTTATTATTATGAATTTTTAATTACTTAATAAATTTTAAATGAAATGAAGAATATGTTTGAATGATACCTCTTGTATAGTCTTGTATATGAAACTGAAAATATAGTGCTTGAAAAGGCCTTGAAAGTCCTGGAATTTCATTCGTACAGAATCATCTGTATGAACCCTGTATGACAATCTCAGCGAGTGGCTCCAATTATTCCTCTGACCAATACTATGGCACATGTGGTCACAACTTTAGCAGACATGTCATATATGACCTCTAATTATATATGCCTAGACATTACAAAGAAAAATAAAGCTTGGAAGGAAGGAACAGAGATTGTTGGTGCCTCTGCGAAGTGTATTGAGCATCTTGAATCTTAAAACTGTATAAATGGACACAGGGCATCAACATTATTGTTATAGTATGACGGTTACATGGAATTTTCCAGCAAACAGATTCATTATTCATTACAGCATCTGAATAATCAAATTGTTTTGACATTAAGTACTTTGTGAGTTGTAGCTTGGTGGATATTGCTAAAGCCATATCTGTCTGGAAAGTATTCAGTTGGAGCCAGTGAGTGAATCACTTGCATGTGAATGCCTTCTTCACTCCATATATCAAAAAGGCATTTTGTCTTCTGTGCAGACCACAATGTTTCTGTCCTAGCCTTGTAAAACTTAAAATTGAAAGCAATACAAGTTATCGTCACAGATTGAGATGTCTTGTGTGTCCCGTTTCTACCATTTTTAGTGGACTAGAGATTGTTTCATATGAAGAAGACACTTAGTCTCATGTGCTGCTATGACACTTCCTGTTTATCATTAATCAGTGCCTTTTAAATTGAAGATGACTAATTTAGATTATTATAAATGTTCAAATAACACAGATTTTTGTGTTAAGTATTAAGTAGCTAATATTCTTTCCTCTGGTTTGTGTTTTAGTAACAGCAACAGTGGGAAATCCAGTAAGAAGGTAGAAGAAGAGGAGAAACTTTTAAAGCTCTTTCAGGGAGCCAATAAAACTCAGGATGGTTTTATGCAGTGGTGTGAGCAGATGCTACACACACTTAACACTGCCAACAACCTTGACGGTGAGGTACTTGCACCCACTGCAGGAACACACAAAACTGCAGGTGTAAATGCATTAACGACCAATTTGAAAAAGATTTAAATCTCATTGCTCAAAGCATTTTAGGAGTTCTGAAATGCATTTTATCCAGGTGTAAATACGTCCATCTAATTTACTTTGACATCCACAACAAAAGTTTGAGAGTTCAAATCCTGGTGCTGCATATGTTGGGTCCTCGAGCAAGACCCTTAACCCTCATCTTTTCAGATCAGTTGTGAGTTGGTTTGGATAAAAGTGTCTGCCAAATGAATGAATGTAAATGATCTGCTCCCAGAGTCATCGTTCTGTTCTTGCACATAAATTTATCTGTGGACCATAGTTTTGTATAATGCGTATGGTTAAAATCTTAAAGAAAAAATGTCCATTTTGAGAGAGCAGTGTGACTTAAATGTTTGATTGATATTGTATTTATTAAATGCACAGAATCACAGAGTAATCAAACTCTATTCCTGTAGTGAGATGTATAATTGTCTGGTCAGCAATATAATCTTAAGCATAATTAATGTTTAGATACCAGTAATATAGCTGAACTTAAATAAAAGAAGAAAAGGAAAACATGGAAGTGTTTTGTGGCATTAATTTTACCTCTTAGCAATGATGCAAATTTATTATAATGAATAATAAATTTTACAAATTAGTTTATTATTGTAATAATTTCCTGTAAAAGTAGTTCTGAGTCACCTGGTTGCCCTTAGCCATCTACAAATTACTTAATCAGGAAATTCAGTGTCCTCGAAGTCCTACTTATGATTTTCAATAAGATATTAATGCTCAATGGTTACCCTTAAACTTAATGATCTCTCTCCCTCCCCTCTCTCTTTCTGTCTCTATCTGTCTCTCCATGTCTTTCTCTCTTTCCCTCTCCCTCTTATTTGTTTGTCCCTTTTTTTCTCTCTCCATCTCTAACAGTCCCTACATTTGCGTCGTTCTTGAAGGAGGTGGACTCTCCATACGAGGTGCATGATTATGTACGAGCATATCTGGGTGACACACCCCAGGCCAAGGACTTTGCCAAGCAGTTTCTGGAGCGCCGTGCCAAACAGAACGTCAACCAGCAAAAATCTTTGCCGAGTCAGCAGCCGAAAAATCAGCAGGTTTGTGCAGCACGAACATCTCAAGATTGAGGAGCAATGTTTGAGGAGTTCAGTATCAGACTATGATAGAATGTGAATGATGGTCAAGATGGACTTTTGAGCTCATGTTCAAAAAAAAAAAAAAAGGCATGTGTCTTACACTATATGGCCAAAGGTTTGTAGACTCCTGACCATCACACCCATATAAGGTTCTTCCCCATAAGGAAAGACTTTGCCACAATGTTCGAAGAACACAGTTGTATAAATTGTCTTTGTAAGCTTTAGCATTACAATTTCCCTTCACTGGAACTAAGAGGCCCAAACCTGTTCCAGCATAACAATACCCCTGTATCCAAAGCAAAGCCCATAAAATCATGGTTTGCCAAGGAGGGTGTGGAAGAAGTTTAATGGTCTCCACAGAGCCCTGACCTCAACCCCACTGAACATCTTTGGGGTGAATTGGAATGCTGACTGCACCCAAAGCCTTCTCGCCCGACATCAGTGCCTGACATCACTAATGAATGAGCACAAATCTACAGTCACGTTCCAAAATCTAATGGAAAGCCTTCACAGAAGCGTAGAGGTTATAAAAACAGACAGCAAATTGAGGACTATCTGGAATGGGATGTTCAAAAACCACATACGAATGTGATGATCAGGTGTCCATGAATATTTGGCCATATTGTGTGTTTCTGTTCCTTCTTAGTAATAGCAATCAAATTTTTGCTATCCGTTATGTTGTGCTTTTTAGCATTTAAGACTTTACTGTAATTACCTAATAAGGGATAATATAATTTTCAGAATTCAGTTCATTGTAGCGTTAACTATGTGTGTTTTATCAGGACTCGGTGTGGGCAGTAAACCAAACTGTTTCTCAGCCAGTTTTTCAATCCAACCACTCCACGAAGCAACAGCAACCGCGCTTTGAGACGGTCACCTCTGGAAAGAAGAAGAAGAAACAGAAAATGGTGCGGGCAGATCCCAGTCTATTAGGTGAGCCAGAGAGAGACTTGATGCCGTGTGTTAGTGGAACAGGATTCTAAAGTTTGCATAAATTGGTGAAAAAAATGCAGGGCGGCATTACACTGGTCTTATGTACATTTTCACTTGTATCTTTGTACAGGCTTTTCAGTCAACGCGTCATCTGAGCGATTAAACATGGGCGAGATCGAGACTGTGGAGGACTTTTGAGACCTGCTGACAACTCCTCCCTACTGACTATGTCCGTTCACAACAGCTGCCATTTTTACCCTATATTACACTGTTTTTTTTGTTTTGTTTTTTTGGGTTTTGTTTTTTTTTTTTTTTTTTTTTTTTTTTTTTTAAAAAAGGACCTTCCCTTGTTCCCATCATCAATTCTTACACATCGAGTCCAACCAGGAAATGGACGCGTGGAAGTCTCCTTACTCTAGAGGAAAATACAGAAGCATCTTGCCTGAATTGACCCTCACATCATGAAAAGAACCAAAACTTACATGCAGCCCAAATAGGTGATAAAGAATTTATCACTGCTCAAGAGCAATGGGAATTCACATGTTCCAGCTTCGTGTGAGATTTCATTATTCTATCTGGATGCCTTCGTGAAGGAGGATTCATTCAGATCCCCAAATCACAAATCATTTATTAGTTATTTTAAAACATTCATTAAAGCAGTTATAGATAAATTTAAACAAAATAATCTATATACCCATGTTGTCATTGTTATTTATTAATTTTGCTTCCTTTTGTTTTCTTTTCCTCCCTCTCTTCTCTCCTTTGTTGCCGTTTGTTGGCAGATGATGATGACAAAGTAGGACCTAAGGGCATATAATCACTGCCGTCCTGTTTTAAGGACGTGTTTGAAAGTTCCAAGTAGCTATCCATTTCTTGTAAAATAATAGGCTGTTTAAAAAATAAACTTTCAATTCTGCATCTGTATTATAATATATGGAGACAATGAACCAACGGAGTCATACTTTTTTTTATTGCAACATGGAAAAAGAATAAAAGACAGTCTCTTGTGTGGGCTGTTCTACATCATCTTGTCTCTCTCTATGGACACTTGTGTGTTTAAACAGAGATGATCAGGATTTTCATTTCTCTGTAGGGCCATGGAAGGCAAACTTCATTTTCTCTATTCAGTGTTATTTCTTCCTAAAGATTTGGTGATATGTTGTCACTGAAATCATGAATTTATATGCCACTAATGCCATGTTTGGTTATAAGATATTTAACTTTCTCTTTATTCATGCTTTGTGGAAGATTCCCAGATTGAGGGAGAACATTACTGCAGTGATGATTACTTCTGAGCACAACTGACAAAAAGCACTTTAACATGCAGCAATCATATTTTTCTTCATTCAAATTCAGAGTAAGGTAATCCTTCACACAAACTCTTGCTGTTCATGAAAATCCAGTGCCCTAGACCAATGGTTCTCAAAGTGGGGTCCAAGACATGAGGTCTGTTGATTTATTTTTACCTCCATAATTTTGTTACAGTGATATGACTCACAAATATCAATCTGATTATTACTGAGATCTTAGTTATTGGCCTATTTCACTGGTCATTTGATTTGTATGGGTTTAATCCACACTTCACTACCTCAAAAACAAGTGGGCCTGTAAATAACGTCAACTTGGGCTGTTGGTGGAATATTCTGTAGGTGGAAAGTTCAGGAATAAAAAGTTCTATGACCTTAATGAATAGCCTATATATTAACATTTTTTAGAGTTACATATTTGAATACTTTGATTAATATAGACTGTTATAGATAGCTATAAACTGAGGAGGTTAATGGAATATATTTTACATTTAAAGGGTTTCCTGTCTACAAAATGTTTGAGGACCTCTGTCCTTGATGTATAGGACATATATAAATTGTGAATGATTGTTCCTCTATACCTTTAAGTCCTTCAGGATCACTCTTTAGATACTCCTGTCTACTTTTTTTATACTTAATTTCTTGTTGATTATAATTAGATGTGCAGTTTGTTTTGGAAGACTACAACAACACTACAATGTTAACAACTTGGCTGGTCTTAAGCTGTAGGGATTTAAAAAAACAAAAAAAAAACCCTACCTTTCCTAACAGGATCGGTCTGTGCCATAAAATTTATATATAAAGTAAAACCTGATTTTTATGAATGGTACAAGATCAATATCATTAACAGGTGTGTTAATTGTTCTTGACAAACTATAATCAAACACAGATTGCTGTGTATTATTCACTGTTTGCTGTTTATCAAGTGGCTGTAGAATTTGTGACTGTGAAATATCTTAAATATCTCGTGTCACCACTTGACTAAAGACCATTTGGATTTTAAGCTTGTCCAAATGTTCATGAAATGAAGCTGTAGGTGGAGATGCTGACAATGTCCACTCTGTCCAGTAAGCACACCCCTCCTTTTTCCAACTTTTCAACTTACTGCTCCTCTACCCTACTCACACTACCTCTTCTACTTTGAGCCCCTGGTCTGGAATTAGTGGCGAGACACCTGGTGAACAGCACAGACAACATGGCCTTTTACAGAAGCTTCACTACACAGTCCGGATTTCTTTTTCTTACAGTTTTTGTCCTCTGTGTGGCTTTTGTACTGACAGGTAAGAGTATCCTTTTCTTTCATATTTGCAATAAGTCTAGAATCTTTTACCTCACTGAGATTAATTAGACATTACTTGAATTATGCAGACTGAGCATAATGTAAACATGAATAAATGAAATGGTGATACGGTTATATCTTCAGTTGTGATCCACTCATTTGTGTAAATCATATAGGTTAATTTCTTTGAATTTCTCATTAATATGAATAGTAGAGATTTCTCTGAATCCTTGTGTGATCAGCTCATGAACTTGAGACTTGAGTGTATGTGGCATTTCCTGTGGTTTCATTTTGAGAGGCCCTTACTGACAGCAGAAACTTTTATTATATATATATTTTTAATTATAATGATTGCTGCTGATTCATTATAAATTTTGATAAACAGCATGAGAACTTTAAGAGCTTTAGGAATTTTCTTGAGATTTTCTGAGTTTTAAAGTTAAGAAGTCTTGCGGATCTAAGGGTTAAACATAAAAAGAAGTAAAATATGAGAACTTTGCAAAAACATTTTTTTTGTGTGTGTTTTGTCGTAGCCAGGCACTTGCACACACAATTTTTGCAAATTGACATTATGGCCTATATTATTTTGCAGTTTCTTGCCATTACCTTAAATGTAAATTGCAATTAGTAAATTGGCCATTTATTTCACACCTTAGTGTTTTACATCAGACAAAGAATGGGTTTGTTAGACACTGTGGAAAAGCAACCCATCAGTTTTGATGCACCAAGACAGGAGTACACAGGTTAAGTACACAAGTAGGCAGTATGGCATGAGTGTAAAGTTGTGGAAAATTCCCCAAATGTAGTGTAACAAAAAAAAATCCGAAGAGCCCTGTGTAGATAGAGTTGGATGATAGGGCTTAAACAATGTTTTGTCATCTTTTGTTACCAACTGAAAAACATTGACAGGTCGACCTGTAAAACAAATACTGTTTTATACCATATAGGTGTAATGGTCAGATCTAATGATTATCAATTAACTTAATTTTATGTTTCAGTTTTATTTTATAGCACCTTTAACAATAGCTATTGTTAAAAAGAAGTTTAATATAAATCCAGGTGTAGATTTCGTCCCTAATAAACAAGCCAGAGATTACACTTGTAAAGAAAGGCCTTTGAGAGGAACCAGATACAGTGGTGCTCGAAAGTCTGTGAACCCTTTAGAATTTTCTACATTTCTCCATAAATGTCTTTTAAAACACCCAATTAAACAAATGAGACAAAAATATTATACTTGGTCATTTATTTATTGAGAAAAATTATCCAATATTACGTATCTGAGAGTGGCAAAAGTATGTGAACCTTTGCTTTCAGTATCTCGTGTGTACAGAACCCCCCTATCCCAAATTGCAGTAATATCTGCAACTAAACATTTCCGGTAACTGTTCATCAGTCCTGCAAATTGTCTTGGAGGAATTTTAGCCCATTTCTCAGGGCAGAACAGCTTCAACTCTGGGATGTTGATGAGTTTTCTCATATGAACAGCTTGCTTCAGGTCCTTCCACAATATTTCTATAGGATTAAGGACTTCGATTTGGCCATTTCAAAACTTTAACTTTATTGTTCTTTAACCATTCTTTGGTAGAACGACTTGTGTGCTTAGCATTGTTGTCTTGCTGTATGACCCACTTTCTCTTAAGATTAATTTCATGTACAGATGACTGACATTTTCCATTTTTCACTGGTATAATTCAGAATTCATAGTTCCATCAATGATAGTAAGCCCTCCAGGTTCAGATGCAACAAAACAGGCCTAAGCCATGATACTACCACCATCATTCACAGATGGGATAAGGTTTTTATGCTGGAATGCAGTGTTTTTCTTTCTCCAAACATAACCCTTCTCATTTAAACCAAAAATTCTATTTAGGTTTCATCTATCCACAAAGCATTTTTCCAATAGCCTTCTGGCTTGTTCACATGATCAAACTGCAGAAGGGCAAAAGGAGAGAAGAGACTTTCTCCTTGCAACCCTGCCATGCACACCATTGCTGTTCAATGTTCTCCTGATGGTGGACTCATGAACATTAACATTAGCCAATGTGAGAGAGGCCTTGAGTTGCTTAGAAGTTACCCTGGGTTCCTTTGTGACCTTGTGGACTATTACCCTCCCCAGAAGTAGTCGAGCAGCAAATATCACTCTAAGAACAAGACATGTAGCAATGGTCTTAAAATTCTTATGTTTGTACATAATCTGTCTGACTGTGGATTGTTTGATTCCAAAGACTCTTGGTATGGTTTTGTAATCTTTTGCAGCCTGATGAGCATCAACAACTCTTTTTCTGAGGTCCTCAGAAATTTAATTTGTTCATGCTATGATGCACTTCGACAAACATGTTATTACATTATGTTTTAGATCATATTTATCCAGATATTTAGAAAATTTTAAAGGGTTCACAAACTTTCAAGCATCCACTGTACAAAAACTCATCCTCTTCTGTGTGACACTGGATACTACGATTACAAATCGTTACTCTTACAACTAAATACTGTAAATTCAAATAGTAATGAGTGTTGAAAGATGCTCATATGTGTATATTATGAATATTCACCTGTGAGGAACACAGGACAGTTATTATCTTTGCTGTAGACGGAAGACATTTGGATTTGAGATCAAAAGATGAATATGAGAAGAGAGTTTAGAATTTCAGCTTTTATTTCCTGGTATTAATATGTAGATTTGTTAAATTAAATAGAACACAGCACAATTTTGTATCGGACCACCCAATTTGTAGACTAGCAAAAATATTGGTACATGTGACTGATGGGTTTTTCTTGTTTACATAGGTGTGTGATCTTAGATTGATTTAAATAGTAAATAACTCTGAACATCTACTCTTGGTTTTAAACTTCTGTCATCTGTGAATACTGCAGTTAAAAAGGAGACATCAGCATGAAGATCAGAGAGCTGTCCATAGGAGAAAAGCAAGCCATTTTGAAGCTGAGAAAATATGGTCAATTAGTGGCACTCCACAAACAGTGGGCATAGCCAGTACAACAATTTGGAATGTCCTGAAAAAGAATGAAACCCCTGGTGTACTGAGCAACAGACACAGAATGATTTGGCCAAGGAAAACAACAGCAGCTAATGGAATCATTGTGGTGAAGAGAAATCCAAAAACAACAGTCAGTGACGTGACCAACAACCTCCACAGGGCAGGGGTGAAGGTATCACAATCCACCATTCAAAGAAGACTTTGGGAGCAGAAATATAGAGGACATACCACAAGATGCAAACCACTCATCAGCAGTAAGAATCAGAAAGCCAGATTGGAATTCACAAAAAAAAAAAAAAATACAGAGATGAGCCACAAAAGTTCTGGAACCAACATTAACATTTACCAAAGTGATGGGAAGGCTAAAGTGTGGAAAAAGAAAGGATCCAACACATACAAGCTGTGAAACATGGTGGAGGTAGTGTCATAGCTTGGCCTTGTATGGCTGGTTCTGGAACAGGCTCACTAATCTTTATTGATCATGTAACTCATGGTGGTAGCAGCAGAATGAATTCAGAGATTTGCAGGACCATATTGTCTGCCAATTTACAGAGTAATGCATCCAAATTAATCAGGAGGAACGTTATCATGCAGCAAGACAATGGGGGGAGTGGAAGGTTTTAGACTGGCCCAGTCATTCACCTGACCTTAACCCAATTGAGCGTGCATTTCACCTCCTGAAAAGGAGACTGAAGAGGGAAACCCTCCAAAACAAACAACAACTTAAAGAAGCTGTGGTAAAAGCATCACAAAAGAAACAAACAACAATTTGGTAATGTCAGTGAGTTTCAGGGTTGATGCAGTTATTGCAAGCAAGGGATATGCAACCAAATATTAAGTGTTTAATTTGCTGTAAGTCTTATCTGTTCCTATACTTTTACTCACCTAAAAATTGGGTGGTCTGATACAAAAGAATATATGCTATATGTTAACACATCTAGATGTAAATACCATTATATAAAAGCTGAAATCCTAAACTCTTGTCTCATATCCATATTCCGATCTCAAACCCAAATGTCTTTGGTGTTTAGCACAAAAATTATTGACCTTGTTCCAATAGTTTCAGATGGGACTGTATAACATTTACTGAACTGATACACAGCTTACATTTACTGAAAATGAGCAATCGCAACTAAAGCCACAAACTGCTAGCTTTTCCATATGTGGCCTCATAAATGAGTTTGTGTAGCCTTCAGTACACACACTATGTTTTGGGGCCGTTACTTGCTGCTTGTCCAGTTCATACAAGTGCCCTTTTGTGGCCCAGTGTGAAGGGGAGCATTGATGGTGCTCCAACAACAAGAGACGCTTCATCAGCACAAGTAAACATACAAAAAAATGTTTGCTGTTCATCAGCACATGCGCACTTGATCTGCATCATAACCGTAATTTTATTTTTAATGTTACAAGAAGAGTTTTACAGTGAAGTGTGACAGAAGTGAATGTGGTTGTAGGTGGTAAATAAAATTTCTTCCAGCAAGAAATTGCTGCTTTCAAAAGTTTCTTAATTGGAGATTTCTGAAGGTTTTCTTGGTTGTTTTTGTTTAGAAGTCTGCAGTTAGGTGAGCTAACTAAATGTTAGTTGAGTTTATACAGCCTTCCATGCCTAAATTTGTGGATTTGCAAGTCGTCTGCAAGGTATAAACGTACTAAAGGCTGTCTTCTGCCCTGAAAAAAAGAAAAATCTCCCAGTCTGGATATATGGTGTCCGTTGTAGATAAGGTCAGTACCTCTATCCTTACAGTGTTTTTTTGGGACTCTGGGAACCAGTGCCACAGGAACCGGGGTCAGGTTTCCATGGCTAGTGCATAGGTGTGAAAAGTCACATGGTGTGTCCATGCCATGACCTGAGGAATGCAAGCAAGAGATGTGAGGACATAGAAGAAAAAAAAGGAGAGTTGATGAGTGGAAGGCAGAATAACTAGTGAAAATCCATGCTAATTCTCAACAAAGACACTCATTCATTTTTCAGCTGCTGTCTTGGCATGATCAAAGTGGTCTGTGACTAACACTTACCACCACCTACAACCTTCCGTCCTACATCTAATGCTCAGGCCTACAAGGCGTTACAGCAAAAGCGTTATTTGGTTGGAAACGTTGCCATGATGTACATTTTTCCAGGCTTGACTAGTTTAAATTCCAAGTTTATCATATTCTCAACATCCCAGAACTCATTAAAGCCAATGTCTGTCTACAGACCACAGAAAATGTGTCTAAGTTCTTATAAGGACATATTGATCTGTGACTGACACTGTCTATGGAAATAAGAGCATCTCTGAGTGGACATGCCATTAAGACCATAGATGGTAATATGGAAATGTGTTTGTGTTCATATATAGATAGTCAAACAGATATTACTGCTATTCCTAATTATTATTATTTATTATTATTATTATTATTATTATTATTATTATTATTATTATTATTATTATTATAAATTAGGTTAAGTTTTTGTTTTTATTTCGTTTAACATTTTCTTTACATTTTTATTTTAATGTTTATACTCAATAGACTCTACACATGCTAGGTAGGTGCTATCATGCGCCAACCTAACATTTCTAGGAGGATTTTTATGTCATATTCTTAGATGTTCATAATCTTCACAGTTAATTGTAACCAACTAGCTAACCTGACAGGATTTCTGAGAGGATGGTAGCTAACCTGACAGTCTATATGGGTGTTACATAAGTCTATATGGGTAACAGATTAACTTGACAGGATATTTCAGAAAATATCCTTGAGTTCAACATAAAACTATGCATTCTCAGGAACGGTTGGAGGGCATGCCTTTCAGTTTGAGGCTTACTACATGAATGAGTAACTTCAGGCCACTGATCACACCCTCACACCCAGTGGTTGAAGTAGCTGAGATACACTGCAGAGAATTTTTTGTTTGTTTGTTTTGGTGTGGGTTTTTTGGAGGGTTGGGGGCGGTTTCAGATGACAAACAGACTAATTAAAAAGAATCTCTGCTTGGAGAGAATTAATAAACATGTAGGCTAACATAATTGTGGATATAATAGCAAGCATTGGCAAGCTGTGATGGTGAAAATACAACCCCAATTCCAAAAAAGTTGGGACAGTATGCAAAATGCTAATAAAAACAAAGAGGAGTGATTTGTAAATGTACTTTAACTTGTATTTCAACAAAAAATGTATAAAGACAAGGTATTTGATGGTTTACCTAATCAACTGCATAGTTTCTTAAAGGTAAATATTTATTTCGAATCTGATGCATGCAACACATTCCAGAAAAGTTGGGACAGGGGCAATTTAGTACTAATAGTGATGTGACAAGTCAATAAGAAGGTGATGTGATACAGGTGAGGCAATCGTCTAATCATAGTATATATGGAGCCTCCAAAAAAGGCCTAGTCTTTCAAGAGCAACGATGGGTCGAGGCTCGCTGATCTGCCAACAGATGCGTCAGTGGATAATCCAACACTTTGAGAACACCATTCCCCAAAGACAAATTGGTAGGATTTGGGGCATTTCACCTTCTACAGTGTACAATATAATTAAAAGATTCACAGAATCCGGTCAAATCTCAGTGCAGAAAGGGCAAGGCTGAAAACTACTTCTGAATGCGTGTGCTCTCCGATGCTTCAGACATCACAGTCTTAAAAACTGTCATGAGTCTGTAATGGATATCATACCATATGTAATGGTATACTCTGGTAAACATTTGTCAGTTAATAACATTTGCCGCTGCATCTACGGATGCAAGTTAAGCCATACATCAACACTGTCCAGAAGTGTTCTCTGGGCTTGGTCTCATTTGAGATGTACAGTAGCACAGTGGAATTGTGTTTTGTGATCCGACAAGTCAACATTTCAAATAGTTTTTGGACAAACAGCCGTCGTGTTCTCCAGGCCAGAGAGGAAAAGGACCAAAAAAGGACGGTTATCAGCATCAGGTCCAAAAGCCAGTGTCTGTCATGGTATGGGGGTGTGTCAGAGCCCATGGCATGGGTAAATTGCACATCTGTGAGTGCACCATTAATACAGAAAGATATGTACACATTTTGGAGCAACATATGCTGTCATCCAGAGCAGGACAACGCCAAACAACATTCTGCCTGGATTACAAGCACATAGTTGAGTAAGCAGAGTGTGTGGGTGCTAGCATGGCCTGCCTGCAGTCCTGCAGCCAAAATACAGTAATGAAGGCCACATACAGTTGCGCAGCTGATGAAATGCATAATGGATGAATGGGGAAAAGTTCTTCTTGCTAAACTTAACCAACAGGTGTCTTCAGTGCCCAAACGCTTGAAAAAGTGATGTTACACAGTGGTAAACAGTCAATTGTCCCAACTTTTTTGGAGTGTGTTGCAGTCGTCAGATTTGAAATGAGTGTATATTTTCAAAAATAAATTAAATTCACAAATTAAACTTCAAATAATGTGTTAATAATGTAATTTCAATATAGTATGGGGTGAATAGAATTTTCAAATGACTCTTTTTGTTTGTTTTTTTGCATTTTCCATACTGTCCCAACTTTTCGGGATTGGGATTGTAAACTAAGATGAATAAAGGCATTCAAAATAGATTAAACCGGTACCATTTCAGGTACATGAACGCAGCTTTATCCATATCAAAGTTTCTACTATTGCATCTGTTAAAGTAACTGTTTCTGATAAGATTTTCGACTCCTTTAAGACTCCTTTAACTTTGCCTGAGATGGGCTGATCAGTCCTTTGAGGACACGTGTTGATAGAGAAGCATTTCCATTGGCTGCAGCCTGTATGTTTAACGGCCAATCACGAAAGTCAACATTGCGCAACCACACGCAAAATATCAGAAATTGCTTTCATAGGCTTTTAAGTGAATTAAAAAAATGTTGCCAGTGTAAATTGGAATCTCCCCATACTCAGTCCCCAGGCATTCCCCCATTTCCAGCCCTGCTCATACCACCATTACCACCTTCACCCCTAAAACACATTGAAATTTCCTACCATAATTTCCATAGTTGTCCTCCTAAGTAATAATAACAAGATATTAATTCTTCATGTGGTGACCAACCTGAACATAAAATTAGTGCATAAATATAGATCCAATAGATATTAGATAACAAGAAAGTATTTATGCAACTTAAATAAGTAAGGAGTAACACAATGTTATATGAAAATAATCAGTCCCAGAACCAGTCCAAAGTTGATTATTAACAGTCCATTTGTGTGTGTGCGTACCTGTACACAGTTATATTGTAATTGAGTTAATGCTAGGCAGTTAGCCAACTGATTGCAAAATTTGTGATTCCATAGAAACTGTGGTTAAGGCTTCTCCAACGCTACATAGCGATAACCAGGGCACGCAGTCCGGAGATGATGGAACAGATGCAGGCCAAGTCACAACTAAAGAAACGATTCATGAACTGACGCAACCCACCATCACTATAGATTACATTGACAACCTGGACACCACGACAATGGAGGAGGAAGGTACAGTCACTCTTCACACAGAAAGTGGGTGGTGTGTGCAGTTTTAAAGCTCCAGTAACTTATTCCTTACACTCTGTATTAAAAACATTAAAATCATTATTTTTACAGTGATCCAAACAGCACAAAACCATTACTCCTGTAAACTTGTGAAGTTATTTCTAACTAAAAATGAGACCAAATAAATAGTAAATGTACACTATATTGCCAAATGTTTGTGGACACCTTACCTTCACAGCTATATTTGGTCCTTCCCCAAACTGTTGCCACAAAGTTGGTAGCACACAATTTTCTACAATGTCTTCATATGCTGTAGCATTACAATTTCCCTTCACTGGAACTTAGCAGTCCAAACCTTTTCCACAAAGCAAGCTCCTTGAAGACATGGTTTGCCAAAGTTGGAGTGGAAGAGCTCGAGTGGCCTGCACAGAGCCCTGACCTCAACCCCAATGAATATATGTAATGGGACATATGGGTCAGGTGTCCACATACTTTTGGCCATAAAGTGTACATATGGGTTTAATGAACAGGGGTGGGACAGAAATCTTAAGTAATTCCATAAATATTATTCTGTACCAGTAAGCTATAGAGCATGAAAACATGCAACATGTATGTAGTAAGCTGTCATACTTCTTTTTAGACTAGATTCTTTTTTTTATTGGGTGGGGCACATTTCTATTTATTTTATAGATTATCTGTAATGTTGCATTTTATAGCCTACCATATATATATATATATATATATATATATATATATATATATATATATATATAATATATAATAGAGAGAACTGTAAATTTACAGCATACAGTATATAAATAATCACCCAATCAATATTCCAGTCTAGTCTATAACTTCGCAGGAATTTCAGTGGCACTTAATAGGAAATAGTACTTTAGTGTATGTAAATTCTCAAGACACATTTTATTGTATCCCAGTTTTATGCTAGCTTTTTGTGTTTAAGATAAAAGAACATAAGAGAAATTTTATTGATCCTGGAGGAAATTCTTGTGCTAGCTCAAAACAATTCAAAAACAATGAATAATAACAATGAATGTACTGTATGTGGTAAGTAATATTTGGCAATTATGTACTATATTTGTTATATAGAAGCATATACTAGTAGGATATATATATATATATATATATATATATATATATATATATATATATATATATATATATATATATATATTCCTTCTCTCTAAGCTGCTAATCAAGAAGCAATCTAACCCCATATACCTGGAATTTGAGGAGGTGTGTGGTTTTTTTTTTTCCAGGTGTCCTTGGCCCAGGTGCCATCACAGCCATTGTCATCGCTGTGTTCCTCGGTGCCTCTGTTCTCCTCGCCCTCATCGTCATCACACTCAGAAAATTCACTGCCACTTAGAGCAGGATGACCACCTGTTTTAAACCTCTCTCTCTCTCTCTCTCTCTCTCACTCTCACTCTCACACACACACACACACTTATTCGTATATTTGTCTTCTTCAACTTTTGGCATGTCCCCTATAGTTGGCATATGAGTGGTGACATGACCCATTAATTTGTGAGAACTGTTACAACTAAGCCATGACTGAGGCTATTTTCACTTGATGATGGTCATTTCATTTCTCATATGTCCAAAAAGTCTTCAACACAAGTTAGTAGGTTTTCTAGATTTAACTTGACAACTTTAACTCATCCTTGATCATACTTTTTGTTTTTAATGTTATTGGTTTCTGTTTTCTGAGATGTGCATTATTTGGCGTGGTAAATAAGACACTTAAATTCAACTTATATTGTATATTTTTCAATGGCCTTTCTCTCTACAAATGTCATTGTGAAATTACATAAAATCACACTAGACTGTAGAAAGTAAACAGATGCCTGCATGTTCAAATGTCTAGATTTGTAAAGAAACAGTACACATCTAACATGCATGTAACAATCTTAAAAATTTGAAGTGTGAGAGAGTGAGAGAGAGTGCAAGCATGAGCATGTGTGTGTTGTGTTTTCAGACAAAGTGGGAGAAAAATATTATGCAGAACAGAATCAATGCATTTTATATATATATATATATATATATATATATATATATATATATATATATATATATATATATATATATATATATAAATTTCAATTTTATTTTAGCAAATGTACATTTGGTTATGGACAGATTTCTGTTAAGCTTAGAGTTACAGTTAAAGATTATTTGTAATGCTATGATTATAATCAGCTTATTATGATGCTAGAAGTTTTGGATGTTTATATTCAAATGTTTAGACTAACACTATATTCATTAGCACAAAAACATGTCAGTGTTTACATGTTTCAGAGCGAAAGTCAGACAGAATCTTGATCAGTCATCATGAATTATTCACTGAATTATTCACTGATATTTGGTTTTACTCTTACTCTCATCAACCCTTCACACCACTGTTTTTAAAATGTCTGCTTTATAGTAACAAAATGAAAAGATATAAATAAAACCAAATCTTTAATCTTGGTGTGGTCCCATTACTGTCATCACAGCAGTAGCTGTTCACTCTGCAGAAAACTTTAACAGCTGCTGTTTTTTTCCTCTAAACTGGTCCATTTGTGCAGAGAATTATTCAGTTTGTGTTCAACATTCATTCCTACATGTGGAGGTGGTTGTGTATCTAGGAAATGTTTGACATAATGAAATTGCCAACTCCTAAAGTCTGGTTGTGCACCATTCCATGTCTTTCCTAGGGTGAATGTTTTTTTTGTTTGTTTGTTTGTTTGTTTTTGAAAAGTAGTGTGCATGTGGTGATTCCACAGTTTAATCACTTAAATGTGTGCACCTGAAGAACTCCAGATATAAACATCAAGATTTTTGTAAGGAATGTATCCAGCACACTACATTGTATAGAGTATTTATACCCTATTAGAGCCTAGGGCTAGGAAAACTGAAATGTTCATGTATACAATTTGATTACTACTAAATAATACTCATCACTGGAGTTAAGTTTCTCTTCGTGAAAGGAAAGGACCAAGAGGGTTATCAGAGACCCTACAGACTACACCATTATCTTCTGGTAGATATATACAAACTGATTAAGAAACGGTTTCCTCTGGCAGCCCATAAGAGTAGTGAATAACCGGTCATTCCTCTATCTAAATAACGGAACAACTTGTACAAAGTGCTACTGTGTATTCTCTCCATTTGTTTGCTGTAAACAACAAGGTGTATAGACTACATTATTGCATGCTGTACTTACTGACTGGTATATATTTCTCCAGAATTTTACTTTACTACTCTAGTCCCATTAATTGTTTTAATATTAATGCAACATAACTTTGCATTATACTTTCTTCATTGAGCTGCACCTAATAATTTAACTAACCTTTGGTTCTTTTGATTCCTGTGTAAAGAGTGTTGTGACAATAATATATTCTAATAATATAATCTAATAATCAAACTCATGTTTCTCAAGTTTGTAACAGAATGAGCATAATGCCATCTAGTGGGAAGAATTTAAACTGGAGAAACTGTATTAGTGTCCCTCCTCTATTATATTATGCCTATTACAGATATATAAACTATAGAAGATTTCATAACTGGAGCCACAGTTACTGATGTCTGTAATATAATCATAAAACCAGAGTTTAAAGTGGATTTTCTTTACAGGATGACAACAAAGTTTATCTGAAATTAAGCGTGAGCACAGTCTGGGACCTTCTTTATCATACAACCCCAATTCCGAAAAAGTTGGGACAGCATGGAAAAGAAAAAACAAACAAACAAAAAGAGTCATTTGAAAATTCAATTCACCCTGTACTATATAGAAAACACATTATTAACACATTATATTATGTTTTACTTTGTGACTTTAATTATTATTATTATTATTTTAATTATTCGTTTAAAATCTGATGACTATAACACACTCCAAAAAAGTTGGGACAGTCGACTGTTTACCACTGTGTAACATCACCTTTTCTTTTAATAACACTTATTAAGCGTTTGGGTGCTGAAGACACCAGTTGGTTAAATTTAGCAAGCGGAACTTTCCCACATTCATCCATTATGCATTTCTTCAGCTGTAACTGTAGCCTACGGGACCTTCACTGCTTTATTTTGCGCTTCATAATGCGCCACACATTCTCAATCTGGTCAGGACTGCAGACAGGCCATGCTAGCATCCGCACTCTCTGCTTACGCAACCATACGCTTGTAATCCGGGCAGAATGTGGTCTGGCATTGTCCTGCTCTGGATGGCAGCATAAATTGCTCCAAAATGTGTATATATCTTTCTGCATTAATAGTGCCCTCACAGATGTGCACGTTACCCATGTCATGGGCTCTGACACACCCCTATACCATCACCGATGCTGATTTTTGGACTGGACGCTGATAACAGCTTGGATGGTCCTTTCCCTCTTTGGACCAGAAAACACCGATAGCTGATTTGTTCAAAAACTATTTGAAATGTTGACATGTCGGATCACAAAACATGATTCCTCTGTGCTACTGTCCATCTCAGATGAGACCGAGCCCAGAGAAGTCGGCATGCTTCTGGACAGTGTTGATGTGTGGCTTGTCAGGATATCAATTACAGACTCCTGACGGTTTTTAAGACAGTGATGTTTGCGAGGTCAGAGATCACGCGCATTCAGAAGTGGTTTTCGGTCTGGCCTTTTATGCACCTAGATTTGCCCGGATTCTTTATAGAATCTTTTAATTATATTGTGCACTGTAGAAGGTGAAATGCCCAAAATCCTGCCGATTTGTCTTTGGGAAATGTTGTTCTCAAAGTGTTGGATTATTCGCTGACGCATCTGTTGGCAGAATGGTGAGTCTTGACCCATCCTTGCTCTTGAAGGACTAGGCCTTCTTTGGAGGCTCCTTACAGTACATACTATGATTAGACGATTGCCTCACCTGTTTCACATCACCTTCTTATTTCAAAATGTCACATCACTATTAGTCCTAAATTGCCCCTGTCCCAACCTTTTGGAACGTGTTGCATGCATCAATTTCAAAATAAATGTTTACCTTCAAAAAACTATTAGGATTATGTAAACCATCAAATACCTTGTCTTTATACGTTTTTTGTTTAAATACGAGTCAAAGCACATCTACAAATCGCTCTTCTTTGTTTTTATTAGCATTTTGCATACTGTCCTAACTTTTTCGGAAGTGGGGTTGTTTTATACAGATTTTTATGTAGGTATAAGCTATAGAGTATTTCATAACTAGAGCCATTCAAGGCCTAGTCTTGAGGAAGCTACTTTGCAGTTGCAAAAACTCAATTTAAAATAGCTAAACTACAGCCAAACTACCCTTTTGATAAAGGGTACACAAAGAGCTACTAAGAAAAATAGTGAACTACACCTTAGGTAGTAAGCTGACAATAGGCCAATTCTGGCTCAACATCAGCCCATTTTGCTGGGTGCCAACTTTTGACCGCCAAGGTCAACATACTGTCAGCTTGCTTTAAACCCACCTTGCCAATGTTGTGTAGGGGAGTAAGGTGACCAATAATACCAGAATTTTGACTTCACTTCTAACTTTAGTATCACAGTAGTCAATACTATGGCAAAAATGACCAGGCATGAATGCTCATCATCTGTTTATTGAATTTATTAATAATACAGCTTAACATTATTCATGTAAATAATGTTATTAAATCTAGAATCAAACCGTGTTTCCTGTTAGAATCAAATAGTATACATTGTGTAACCTTAATAAGAAAGACCAACACAGCCACCTAATATGCACTCACCGTCCACTTTAATAGGAACACCTGTACTCCTGCTCATTTCTGCAGTTATCTAATCATCCAATCATGTGGTGGCAGCAAAGTGCATAGAACAATGAAGATACAGGACAAGAGCTTCAGTTAATGCTCACATCAAACTTCAGAATGGGGAAAAAAGTGTGATCTCTGTGACGTTAATCGTAGCATGGTTGTTGGCTTCAGATGGGCTGGTTTGAGTATTTCAGAAACTGCTGATATCATCATCACATACATGAGTTTACACAGAATGGTGCAAAAACCAAAAACGTCCTGGAGGGTCTACAGGATGAAATAGTTTGCTGATGAGATAGACCAGAGGAGAATGACTAGACTAGACTGGTCTGAGCTGAAGGGGAGTATATAGTATCTCAAGTAAGCACTCCTTACAGCCCAAACAAGCATCTCACAGCACAGCACATCAAACCTTGAGATGGATGGGCTACAACAGCAGAAGATTACATCAGTTTCCACTTCTGTCAGACAAAAAACAGAATCTGAGCCTGACATGGGCACAGACTCACCCAAACTGGACAGCCAGAGACTGGAAAAAGACCATGTGATTTTTCCCTCTAATCTTCATCTGTCCAGTTTGGGTAAGGATGTGCCCATGATAGCGTCAGATTCCTGTTCTGGGCTGACAGGAATGGACCCAATGTGGTTTTCCCATCAACCTCAAAATTTGATATGGTGCGCAGGATATCAAGAGGTTGTTGGAAAACTTATTTGATGGCATCGTGTTGTATAATGGCTCGTTGGTCTAGGGGTATGATTCTCGCTTAGGGTGCGAGAGGTCCCGGGTTCAAATCCCGGACGAGCCCTGCTTTTTTTTTTATGTGCTATATAAATATACGACATATACTGATATATATATATGAAAATGGGTGACATAATCTACGTATATGTACGTTTTTTGTAAATAAAGTAAACATGTGAACATATTTTGAAGCTCAATTCATATTCAAACTATATTAGTTTTGTTATAACACGCATGCGCCGATGGCAGCGACAAAGTGAAACCTGCAAACTCGTCCTTGCCAGTTATTAGAGATAATTCGCTGTTTTTAACAGATAATTTAAAAGCGCCATTTCTTACGTTTTCTTAGACCATCAAACCAAAGTGAAAATGTTTGACCCCGACGTGATTTGAACACGCAACCTTCTGATCTGGAGTCAGACGCGCTACCGTTGCGCCACGAGGTCCACAATGGCATGTTATTACTAAACCTTTTGAGGAATAATTTCCTCTTGGGCAGTGATAAACCAATATTCTTGTATTCCAGCGGTTCTCCGGGGCGCGGAGAAATGGGAAGAAAAAAATACAAGAAAAATAAAAATTCCAGACAGGGCATCATTTGGGTAGACGGTGTATTTTTATTGCTTTTAAATAGAATATGCATAAAAAACCCACGTTCCCTCTCCCTCTGCATTTTCTTTTCTGTCCGTTATATAGTTTTATAAAAGTCATAAAAGTTAGTTTTAAAATAATAATTTATGAAAAGTAATAAAAAAGTACAAAAACACAAAAGCAAAAAAAGTCTATATATCTATCTATCAAACACAAACAGATTATAGATTGGTTGATTCATTCTTTACACATAATAATTAAGCCACATTTGCTCATGGCCGGTTAGCTCAGTTGGTTAGAGCGTGGTGCTAATAACGCCAAGGTCGCGGGTTCGATCCCCGTACGGGCCAGATATTTTCACTTCTTTCCCCCTTACTGTTTTACAGACTGTCAAAAACCCGCCACGTACCAGAAACGAAGCTCTTCGTTTGACAAATGAAACGGATATATTCGCGTTTTATCTCCTCAGTACAAAATGATGCAGCCTTTATAACAGTCACAAACTTTATTCTTATACACACACTTTTAATGCAAAAAGTCCAAATAAATAAAAGTACAAGAGACCTGCTATACAGTAAATTCGTTCACATCAACAAGAATCAGACCCCAAGAATGATCAATATAAAAAAAATAAACATATTACATGTTTACATCTAGCACTGGAAATAATTTTTTTGGAATGGAAAAAGCAATAGACAGAGAATAGATATTTACAACAGGAGCAAGAAAAGGAGTGTATAACAAGTGTTGCTTTTCAGTTCAAATTAATTCTTTTTTTTTTTTCCCCTGGAGGTGTAAACACCTGGAATCGGATTCGGTTTCTGGATCCAGGCATGACCTGGAGTACATTTACATGCTTTTGCACAGTCTAACACAATTATACAGTTTCTAATAAATATAAATAAATAAAAGGAGATGTAAAGCAGATGTGATTTAACTATCTCAGCTTGCTGTGTAAATACAAACCAGATTCATAGGTTTAAACATGAGCATTCGCTTTTTGGATTAAGTCTGCAGCTGAATTGGAGAAAACCCACCTAAAAGTCTGAAGGACTTTGCTTCCTAGGTTACCAAGAAATCACTATATGTTCCAGAATCAGAGTGTGTTACATCTACAGTGTGAGTGGTGTCTAGTCCATTGAACTGGACTCTAAGTGCAGTGGGAAGTGAAAGTGGGGGACTAAAATGATTGTTCTTGTTTTTAGGTTAAGTTCTAAATCACATGCTTTCTATGAATCCAGTTGTCATGCTGTATATATCTTTGAGAGGACACTGGACTTGTTTATACAGCTGAATTTCTTACAATAAGGCAGATAATATATAAAAGACACTTACTTGAATTAAACTGTGTACTGAAGTGCTTTGAAAACAATAGTGTTTTGGGGGCACAGACACTGTTTAAAAGTTCACCTTTGATAAATACTGCTACTATTATGACAAAAAACTATGGCCAAATCTAGTATACCTAGTATAACCTAAATCCCAGAATATCATATTTAATCATGCTCACACAGAAACCATTATAGGAAGAAAAAAACAAACATTTTATCCTCAGATCCTAACGAAAATGTTTGCAGCATGGGCTGTCTCTATTTCTATTGTGTTTTGAATCATGAAATGTCATCACTGAACTCCACTGAAATGGATTTTTTGTGTGGAAAAATCTAAATAGAAGGTCAGTTCTCTTGCGCATTTGGGTATGTAATGAAATAATTATAGCAGCTATTTATTGCATATTTATTTTATACTTTTTTATTTGACACTAACTATCCACTAGACCCATGACAATATCAAGATACAAGAATTCAATATAAAAAATCTAATGGTTTCAACAAAGCCTTTTAAACCAGTGGTTCTCAAACTTTTTCAGCGTGAGGCCCCCCTTGTGTAGGGTGCATCCCTTTGTGGCCCCCTAGAGTTGTCAAATTTTCAATTTATTATTTTTTTTCCTCATACTAGGCTGTTCTGTATTAACTTTTTCAGATAAGAGATTATGTCCTCTATCTAAAAACATATCCATTTTAAATAGTCTTAGGTTTATCAACATGTGGCTAACAGTACTGTATACTGTTTGGTTTGTGTCTTATGGCTTCTACACACTACACGATTTTCAAAGATGTCAGGTTGTGGTACTATTCGTATCACCCAACTGTCTGTCTTGTCATGGAAGTCATAAGGTTTTCAAATTACACGAGCAAACGGCGACATGGGTGAACACATTGTAAGACATTTCACAATTGATGAATCCCTCATGACTCTGCCTCGACTCCAAATTACGGTTCACATAAGAACATAAAGAACATGTCTGAGAGAACATAAAGTACCAGGAAACCCGAAGAAAGCCTTTTTGCACTAGCCTACATAAAGAATAAAAGTACCTACTAGATTTATGGTCACCTTTAAAAAGAAAATGAAGACATTTTTGATAACCAAATAATAAACAGGTAATTTCGTGGCTCTGTGTGGTTGTGGCATGTGTGGGCGGATTGCTCCCAACACAATTCCACTGCCAGAGTGCGTGGAAATCAGGACCAGCTATCACATCTAAAGTTTAAAAAACGTTAGTATAACGATAATATCGTTAGTATAAACGATAGTAAGCTGAAGGTTAAATGGCAAAAGAGACACTGATGTAAATCTTGCGAATGCAGTGTGTAATTCCCTTCACACTGTCTATACACTTTTTCCCAGGCTGTACCCCATTCCTTGCGTGCTCATCGGCTGTAGGTCAATGCTGCAGTTCTATTCAGTCAAAACACATTTCACGTTACGCAATTTGGAATCGCATACAGGTCCAGATATTTAACATGCTAGGTACCTCGCGGACATCGGCGACGCATCAGTGCTTCTCTCAGATCTCGTCTTTGATAACTCGTATATTGCGTTCAACACTCACAGGAGCGAGCTCTGAATTGCCTACAATCTCGGGCTTTTGCCGGCGATCTTCACAGAACTGTCTGCCCAAATTCGTGTAGTGTAACCTTGGAATTAGCGTGCTGTGTATAATTGATTTCATTTATTAATATTTCTCGTTTATATGTATATCATAATGTAAAGGTTCACAATCGCGACTTGCATACAGGTACAATTAATTTAAAAAACAAGATGTTCTAGAATTTCTATGCGGGCCCGCAGTTTGAGAACCACTGTTTTAAACATCTCAGCAAAAGCATGAACCTGCTGCACATACGTGTCTCATGTAAACATTAATCAAATACATTTCTGTTGTTGTTAAAGGTATATGGAATAAAGGCATATTATATATGCACAAATTTTATATATATATATATATATATATATATATATATATATATATATATATATATATATATATATATATATATATATATATATATATATATATATATATATATATTATATATATATATATATATATATATATATAAAAACATTCCCTGCCTGCTTCTTACTAATCCTGTGAAACAAAGTTTATCAGAATCCCAATAGGTAAATAATCAGAGATGACTAAAATTCAGTAAGAGGCAAAACACACACAAGACTTAATTCAAATGCCTGACTGATTTGGAGGATGAAGAGAAAATATAAAAACACACATACATTGCAACACATGTACACAGCCCCCTTTCAGAGGTGGAATGAAAAATTTACTTGCTGGTTTATATGTTAATGATGTTAAGCTTCTCTTAAGTAACAGTACCAATAAGTGACAAAAGGTAACACCATTTTAAAAGGTCATGTTTAGCCTAAATACCAGTGCGACTAACATGTTGTCAGCAAGAACAAACAGAAGGCTGTAGAATGCATTACAAATCAGGGAAAATGACCCCAAACTATATTAGCAAGAAGCATATTCTTCAGAAACTGGGCACAAATGAAATTGAAATCTCAAAGCAATCCATTATTTCTCTTTTACTTGGTCCTTTTTTCACTAAAAGGAGTGTTCACATCCAATTTCAGAACGGGCCCAATCATAATCTGAACAATAAAGGGGTTTAAATGTTTGTTTGTTTATTTTTAATCCGTCTTTTTTAATGCTTGCATAGAAGCCATTTTCTCTCAATTCAACACTTATTTTGCCACAAAGAACGTGTAGATTACATATTTCTCTTCTTGAATGATGAATATGCTATTTGAAGTGATTGTTACTTCAGAGGACAAAAGATTTTTAACTAATTTAGAGAAAAATTAATGCAAATGATCACTTGCAGCTGCTGAGATCAAGATCAAATGATCCCTAATTCACAATTTTCTAAGATGGGGTCACTTCCAAATTATAAGAAAAGTGGCTCTCGCAGTGTAAACAAATTTAAAAACACTGATTACTTATACATTTAATTTATTTTAGCTTCTATCATACTGCATAATTAAAAAAAATGCTTTAACTCCTGTGTAGCTGCAGTACTTGCTATTGGTTTTAATGGTAACTGTATAGCCTCACAAGAGTATGATAGCAGAGCATTGGAGATATCTTTTATGAATCATTAGGCCTATGGATAGCAAATAAAAGTGATCATGGTGATTATTTTAATTAAATGTGTGTTTTTAAATTATTTGTTTGTAGAACTACTCATGGTTAGTCATATTGGTATTGTTAGTTAAACACTTCCTTTAAGATAATCCACTGAAGTAGTAACATGGATAGAGAGCTTCACACAATCTATTAAAAATATGAAAGGCAAAAATGGAACACTACATACAAGGAGCAGAATACAGTATATTATTATTAACGCCATCATCAGGACTGTTTTATCCCAGAGTACCAGTAATTCTTTGTAACACGCTCTGGAATAAATGTAAAACAGAAATGACCTAGGAAAAGTGCAAGGAAACAATGAAACAAAAAAAATATCAAGGAGGAGTGCTTTGATTCTTAAAAAAAAAAAAAAAAAAAAGGACATGTATGGAACATGATATAGTAATTGACCTTCACATTGATGTCTCTTGATGCTTCATTTTACAGATGCCACATAATCACCAAATAGAAATGAACAGAACCAACATGAAAAATAAACAGTTTAAAACATTTTCCCTGCTCAGATAATGCTACCTTGTTCCGGTCAAATCAACAGTCTCACGATCGCAGATTGGAACGAATTCACAAGTCTTATGACTACATTATTATGAATTCCTGTGCATTTTCCTTGTGGCTAACTGGAGTTGGTTCATCCATTTCAAAGTATGAGATTCAAAGTGAAGTCATTAGTTCCTGAAATGATTCATGCCAGGTCCTGGCATCACCTTAGTCTATAATACAAATGTCTTCTAGAAGTCCACTAGAAGAACACTGGTCAAAAATTGCTTTATTGTTACTGATTAGACACCTTTGCCTGTTGACCATCTTAACATTTTTGTTTTGGTTAGCCAATACCTTACAAAAATGTAAATATGTTCTTGAATATGGTCTAAGGGGTTTATCCAAAAGAAATAGGAATGCATATTTGGAGTCATATTATACAGGTTTTGCGGTTATGTTACATCCTAAATCCTTTGAATTATCCCAATTCTTGCTACTGTCTGACCCTTTCTTATTTTACTTGCCACCATACATCCTCTCAATGTCTTCCTGGTAGTGGCTTTTGAGCTCCTTGCGTTTGAGTTTGAAGGCATCAGTAACCAGGCCTGTCTCCGGAGTCCATGGCTCGGCACTCAGACGGATCTTCTTGGGGATCTCAAAACGCTCCAGTTTGGCTGAAGAGAAAAACCAAGAAACAGGAAATAATATATAAAGAGAGAACTGCAATGTTATGGTTTGGCAGCAATGACAGAAAGCACTTCTTACTTTTTAGTGCCTTCATCTCTTACACTAATTTATATGAAAATGAAAGTTACTATGACTAAATTCTAAAATGGTTAAACATTTTTCAAAATCAATGTTGCCAGTTAACATGCCATGATGACTGGCTCTATTATGAGTTATTCTTTGTTATGGATCCACGCTGAATCATATTAAAAGGTTTTTTAATTTTATTTTTTATTTCAGCTATCCTTTTAATAACTGCTCAAAATCTGTCATTATAGAGATAGAGGCCAGAATTGCACCAGAATTTCAATTTTAAATTAAAGCAATTAAACATTACATGTTGCACAAAGTATTTATGTGGCACAAAGTATTTAAGTAAAAAAATAGCTAGGGCTATATTGTGCAAAGCCATACAGCATCGAGTCACTAATAACTAGAGATGCACCGATACTCAATTTCTCAGCCGATACCGATAACTGAGTATTCAGCGTGATATTGGCCGATACCGATAGTTCAGCCTTTTATGCCTTCTTTTAAATGAATAATTAATTAATTCCACAATTATGAAAAAAATGCAAATAAAAATTTAATTCTCTCCATTTCAACAAGTTGTTTCACAGTAACTGGTCTCATAAACAGAAAACACATTGCTCATATTAACATTGACACATTCAATAAGTTAAGAAATCTTACTTTAATCTTCAGAATTTAGTTAATGTTATTAATTCATATTAACAGAATAAAGTGACTGAATTCTAAAAAACCTCCTGTTAGGCTCACATTCACTCACCACAAACAAAAGCATTTCTACTTCATTTATTTATTGTGTTAATGTTAATTTGCGTAATGAGTTTTCTGTTTATGAGACCAGTTACTGTGAAACAACTTGTTGAAATGGAGAGAATAAAGTTTTTATTTGCATTTGTTTCAGAATTGTGGAATTAATTATTATTAATTTAAAAGAAGGCATAAAAGGCAGAACTATCGGTATTGGCCGATATCACTCTGAATAATCAGTTATTCGTATCGGCTGAGAAATTTAGTACCAGTGCATCTCTAATATAAACTTTTTTTGATGATATTAACTCATTAGCATTAACTGGATATGAAACATACTACTCTACAAATATATTTTTATGTGCAATATATAATTTTTTGTCAACTCATCTTCATTTAAATCTTTCAATGGTGTACTGGCGCTTTAATTCAGCACGAGCAGCGAGGCAAAAAAACAAAAATTAGACTCGATGCCGAAACTCCCGCTTCACTGCTGCGGCGTCCGGTGTAAAATTTTTAGCAGTGCAGAGATTACAGAGCTTACAAACTGCAGTTTTGTCGTCATAACACACAAGAGACATCATCTTTATACACAGCACGAAATTGATGTGTTTTCTCGCCCTCTTTTGATTGGCAGGATATAATTGGCCCTGATCATCGGAGGTTTGTAAACTATCGGCCGATGGCCCATAGCGTGAAAAATTGCCTTCATCGGCTGATACTGATTATTGGCAGATATATCGGTGCATCTCTAGTAATAGGAGTAGAAAAAAATTATTTTGAGCATCCATAAAATAAAAAACAAACATACAAAAAAAAAAGTCTCTAGTATATTTCTTTTACAGCTGTTTTGTTCAATTTTGCTGTATTTGGTTGTTAAATATTGAATTGTGTAATATGACTTTTTGTAGTGAGTTTAAATATTATGCTGTATAATCATGTCCCATAATATAATGATAAAGTGATCTAGATGCAAGCGATCTCACCATTTACAGCAGCTTCAGTAATGACAGACAGCACCTCCTTCTCCATATCATGGTGGTTACAAATTTCCTCCCATGACCCTCTCACTTGCTTCTGTTTGGCAAGAGCCAGCAGCTGCTTCTGATTGGGAACCACAAAGCCAATCACGTATGACTCCTCACTGACAGAGAGATGGAAGGAGGGAGAGGGAAAGTAAGTGTGAATGAGAGTGAGGTTGTTGCAACATTGCATTGTCTATGCATGTCAGGCAGCGCCAAGTCTTCATATTCAAGAAACTTCAATTAGAACAAAGACAGACTGAAAGCAGTTTATTATAACGTTTAGTTCAAATCAAGCTTTTTCTGTTGAAAACTATATAGTGATGCACAGAAATGGAAATTCCTGGCTGAAACTGAAATTCAGTACACACTGGGCTAAAAAAAACCACAACAAATAAATAAAAATATTACACTATATTTTATTACCCATCTTAAAATAACAGCATGTGCACCCATTTTTATTTATATGTATGCAACAAAATAAAAAGGAAAGGAACTACCATTTAAATTATTATAAAAGTGTTGCATCTGACATTTTTATTATTAAATGATTTTTTTTCCTTTTCCCTTTTTTTGTACAATGTATATTTTTAACCAAAAATAGCCAAAAGTTTGGCACATCCTAGTATAGTGTGTGCTCACCTGTTAGCATAAGCACATATGTTGTCGATGAGGGGGCAGTTTTTCAGTGCAGCTTCCACTTTTCCCAAAGACACATACTCTCCTGCCTGTAGTTTCACCAGATCCTTTTTACGATCTAGACACACACACACACACACACACACACACACACACACACACACACACACACACACACACACACAATTGCATTCTAGTACAAATCATACAGGGGTCACATTTTTATGGATGATACAATCTATAATCCAAAATGATCTATTTGTTTCTACTAGTTATAATTTCATTGGCCTATCAAGTGTGTCTTCTGTTGTATGCATGTGTGTGTCCTGCAATCAGTGTACATATCGGTGTGTGTGTTGCTCACCAATGATCGTAAGACAACCGTCAGGGTGGAACTCTCCAATGTCTCCTGTGCAGAACCAACGCTGGCCATTTCTGTCCACAAAAAAATCTTCCTTGTTCTTTGCCTCGTTCTTATAGTAACCCATAGAAACATTTGGTCCACCAATCACAATTTCCCCTCGAGGAGCGTGCTTGTCAGTACTATAGTATCCGCCTTCAGCAGGAAGGGAAATAAAAAAAAGAAATTGAGTGTACGAAAGAATTCAAACTTTTGCCTACTAATGAGGCATGGATATGTACATGTTTTCATTTATTCACAAATATGACTAACAGACTCAGGCTAAATGGTAAGATCATACCACTAGGACAGTGGTTTTAAACTGAAGGGAAAAAAAAGTACTTTTGCAAGTGTTTGTCAAATAAAACCAGCGATATTGTGAAAATTCCTAATTCCTATTGTCTTGTTCACTGCCATATTTGTAAATATGCAGCACGAGGGATATGAATATACACAAGATGTGTCATTATTCGGTTCATATTCATAGTTGTTTTCAAAATGTGACATCTGCCTGCAATTTCTACTTGAAATGTACCTATGGATTAAAAACTCTAGCCTTGAGGTCAACTAAAACTGGACTGAGCAAACGAAATCAACTGATGAACCACGCATCACTCTTTGCTACAGTGAGGGAAAAAAGTATTTGATCCCCTGCTGATTTTGTACGTTTGCCCACTGACAAAGAAATGATCATTCTATAATTTTAATGGTAGATTTATTTGAACAGTGAGAGACAGACTAACAACAAAAAAAATCCAGAAAAACGCATGTCAAAAATGTTATAAATTGATTTGCATTTTAATGAGGGAAATATGTATTTGACCCCTCTGCAAAACATGACTTAGTACTTGGTGGTAAAATCCTTGTTGGCGATCACAGAGGTCAGACGTTTCTTGTAGTTGGCCACCAGGTTTGCACACATCTCAGGAGGGATTTTGTCCCACTCCTCTTTGCAGATCTTCTCCAAGTCATTAAGGTTTCGAGGCTGACGTTTGGCAACTCGAACCTTCAGCTCCCTCCACAGCTTTTGTATGGGATTAAGGTCTGGAGACTGGCTAGGCCACTCCAGGACCTTAATGTGCTTCTTCTTGAGCCACTCCTTTGTTGCCTTGGCCGTGTGTTTTGGGTCATTGTCATGCTGGAATACCCATCCACGACCCATTTTCAATGCCCTGGCTGAGGGAAGGAGGTTCTCACCCAAGATTTGACAGTACATGGCCCCGTCCATCGTCCCTTTGATGCGGTGAAGTTGTCCTGTCCCCTTAGCAGAAAAACACCCCCAAAGCACCTCCATGTTTGACGGTGGGGATGGTGTTCTTGGGGTCATAGGCAGCATTCCTCCTCCTCCAAACACGGCAAGTTGAGTTGATGCCAAAGAGCTCCATTTTGGTCTCATCTGACCACAACACTTTCACCCAGTTGTCCTCTGAATCATTCAGATGTTCATTGGCAAACTTCAGACGGGCATGTATATGTGCTTTCTTGAGCAGGGGGACCTTGCAGGTGCTGCAGGATTTCAGTCCTTCACGGCGTAGTGTGTTACCAATTGTTTTCTTGGTGACTATGGTCCCAGCTGCCTTGAGATCATTGACAAGATCCTCCCGTGTAGTTCTGGGCTGATTCCTCACTGTTCTCATGATCATTGCAACTCCACGAGGTGAGATCTTGCATGGAGCCCCAGGCCGAGGGAGATTGACAGTTCTTTTGTGTTTCTTCCATTTGCGAATAATCGCACCAACTGTTGTCACCTTCTCACCAAGCTGCTTGGCAATGGTCTTGTAGCCCATTCCAGACTTGTGTAGGTCTACAATCTTGTCCCTGACATCCTTGGAGAGCTCATTGGTCTTGGCCATAGTGGAGAGTTTGGAATCTGATTGATTGATTGCTTCTGTGGACAGGTGTCTTTTATACAGGTAACAAGCTGAGATTAGGAGCACTCCCTTTAAGAGTGTGCTCCTAATCTCAGCTCGTTACCTGTATAAAAGACACCTGGGAGCCAGAAATCTTTCTGATTGAGAGGGGGTCAAATACATATTTCCCTCATTAAAATGCAAATCAATTTATAACATTTTTGGCATGCGTTTTTCTGGATTTTCTTGTTGTTATTCTGTCTCTCACTGTACAAATAAATCTACCATTAAAATTATAGACTGATCATTTCTTTGTCAGTGGGCAAACCTACAAAATCAGCAGGGGGATCAAATACTTTTTTCCCCTCACTGTAAGTGTTTTCGGTGCTTCTTAAAAACAAGTTCCTCCTTATGTAAAGCTGCATGTGCCAAATCTTTAAGCAAGGCATCATCCCAAATCAATCTCCAGATGTGCCTTTTATATGATTTCATTGTACTCTTACTGTTAATTTTCGTGATATGACAGACAATATGCGAGATGAGAGCACCTCATAACCAGTTTAATCGCAATTACACTTTTCTACCTATAAGGTTTCCTGCATACTCATGTTCAGGAGTGTGTGTAAATATACTGTATGCACATCCTCCTGCATAAGAAGAAATTGATAAATAATGTTCTGTGCATAGAAACGTGCGTATGCACTTTTTAAGCACAAAACTATGTGTATGCACGTCTGATAAATGAGACACCTGGCCTGGTTATGAGCAGCAGGAATCTCTGGCACCAGCCATATCCTCGGGTTAAGTAATCTGCTCTCAAACCAGGAGAAATTTATTTAAAAAATTCTGATTCAGGTATATTAAAAAAGGGAGAAAGATATCCACTAAACACTCAGCTTCATGTATGATCAGCACTCACCTTCTACCCAGTCCTTAAGCATGATCTCAGAACACACAAGAGGCGCTCCAACACGGCTTGTACTGTAGTCATATACTACACACACACACACAAATTAAATATACATCTAGCCAAAATAGGCCTCGTTATCACTGGTACAAGTGATAATGTGTAATGCACTATGTACATTATAGTACCAGTACAAGGTATATTATACCTCCAATATCCATTTTGTAATGAATACAGATTACACATACGATTACATACATGTACACACAAACAAGCCTAATGACATATTACTGGGGTAACAGCTGCTACACAGCTTATTGATAAACTTATTTTGATGCATTTTTGCCCATTCCTGCTGCTACTACCCTTGCTCCCAGCCTCATGTTTGTGTATGTCTTACACTCGCTAATGGTCCCAGCTCCACAGGTCTCTGTAAGGCCGTAGCCCTGTCCCACTGGGCAGCAGAAACAGATGTTCATAAAGCGCTGAGTAGCTGCAGAGAGAGGAGCTCCTCCTGACAGCAACACTCGCGAATTCCCACCCAGCAATGAACGCACTTTGCTGAAAACCAGACTGCACATGTAACATGCACACAGAGACACACAAGTATTAGACAGCCAGAAACATACAGCTTGTTCACAATATTAAATTAATACAAAACTAATTATAGGCACCAGTTGAGTGGGTGTGTCTGCAAGAGTGCTATACCGGTCACATAGTGGAGTGCTATATCCTTTACTGATCTGCTCCAACTTGTAGTTGTAGGCCAGCACAAAGAGAGTCCTTTGCACTCTGCTCATCTCATCCACCTTTGTCATCACATTCTTATAGATACGGTCCATGATCTCCTGTACAGTGAGAAAATTTCAATAAAATAAAAAAAGTCACATATAACAGAGAACAGAAAAGTGAAAGACAAGAGTTTATGAGAGTGGTTCTTGCGTGTTTTATTACCGGAACAGCTGCCATTAGCGTTGGTTTCAGGACAGTGGCATCTCCTTTACTGCCCTTTTTAATTTTGGTTGACTGTGAAGAGAAAATAAACACTAACACAAGTAAACAGAACAGAAAGTGCCTAAAGCAACAACAGTTCCTAGGTGTCTTGAATATTCACATATTCAGTATGAAGGTAGTTTGTTTTGGGACTGCATGTTTCTGCACACACACACTCTCCCCTTTATTTGAAAGTTCTTAGACATGCTGTACACAATCAGCCATCTCTATTTCTTAGCCAGAACAAGCCCCAGGATCCTAACCAGTCTGGCTACAAGACATCGCACTCCACAGCTACAACCTTTGTGTCGGTTATTGAGAACTTCACGCCACTAGATCAGTCAAACTATCATCTGTCAACCTTCTTAACCCCTCAGCAGCCTTCAATTCAACTCAATTAAAATGTATTTATATGGCACTTTTAACAATAGACATCCTCATATAGCAGCTTCACAGAAATCTGGACAGAGATTTATATTCAGATCTGTAATGAATAAGCCAGACATATTCTGTAATGAATAACCCAGGCAAGAAACAACTTCCAATCAGATGACCTACAGAGAAAAACTTTAGAAGAACCAAACTCAAAAAGGGAATCTATGCTCTTCTGGGTGACACCAGACAGTGGTATTATAATTCATTACTCTTCCACAATCATAGTGTTAAAATGATGTTCAATGTGAGCATAATAATGTTTATAATTAAAATAGCAGCAGTTCTACAGTATCCAATTGAGTTTATCCAGTGAAGGAAAGGTGTGACTTGGGCATGAATTGCTTTTGGAAACTGCAATCTTTAGTGTGTCCATGTGGGACTATTCAGAGTAGTTAATCTTTAAAATGGAACCACAAGACACAAGCCTTAGAATTTGTGGCCCAACATAGTGGTGGTTTTCATCCTAAATGAAGGCAGGGTCCGATCAGGTGATGTGGAGTGGATCCATTTGGCTCCATGAAAACTTTCCACTAGTGTCCCACAATGCTCAGAGTCTGTTCCTGTTATATTGTCTCTTTATCCACTCTCTCAGTGAGGTCAAATCCTCAGATGGTTTTTCATACTTCTGCTATGCTGATGGCACTCAACCCATCCTCTCCTTTCCTCCCACAAACACTCATGTTTCAGCTTTCATCTCACCATGTCTGGCAGACATCTCAGTATTTTTCTGGACATGCATTCCTTTCATGTATCCCTGTCAGATATCTGGATCTTGTGATGTCCGTAAAGAATTCTCAGATCACCCCATATGAGGACAACACATTCAACTTTGGTGTAGTACTAGACAGTTCATTAATATGCTCCCATTAACTGGCTTCCTATAGCTGCCTGCACCAGATTTCAAACACTGATGTTTGCCTACAAAGCCAAAAAAAGGCCAGCCCCCACCAACCTGAAGGCACTTATTAAACCCATCAATACCCATACTGCATCATGTCCCCTTTGAAACACAAGCAAAGCTTGTCTTGACCCACCAGCTATTAAGACAAGAAAGACCTATGACAACATGTTTCTCTGTCCTAGCACCCAGGAATGAACTTCCCCTGGGTATCTGAACAGCTCAGTCACTGGCCGTCTTCAAACAAAGACCAAAGATCCACCTCTATTTTAAACATGCAAGAGAGCATTACATTCAGGAAAAAAAATAACTTGACCTTGTTTTTCTTGCTGTGATAACATGTGGCACTAACTCCTATCTAACATAGTCTTAGCTAATGGCATTCCTAGACCGAGACCTATTTTACTAGCGTGAGGATATATTTTTTATTGAGACTATAAAGCACTTCTGTAGTGGTGCTCTATAAGGACATCAGCTAAATGCTGCATGTGTAACGTAAATGTTTGGGCGTGCTGAGATGACTGTGTTTGAGATGTAGTGTGTTTACCTGATCGGAAAGGGTCTGCGGTGAGGAGTATCCAATGCGACACCCATGAGAAACACACACCAGCTCAGCACTGAGCTCCAACACATGCGCCAGCGGCAAGTAGCCAATAAAGGTGTCATTCTCACTGTTCAGGTTAAAAAAAACAAACAAATAAAGACATAATTAACACTACCTGAACTGAAGTCTAAGGTGCACAGTAGACAACTAAGGAGGCAAAGTGCTCCAAAGGATGGAGAGGGAATTAGAAAGTAAAGAGTACACAAACTGAAATAGCACATGTGCAAGGAAGCTCAGTGAGAAAAAAACAACGCTATTAATATATGCCAAATTTGGATATTTATAGTCAAAAACTTTATCCACAGACAAGTTATATTTAGCTATAATATAGTACACAAATGTATAAATGCACCATATTAATGGACTAATGTGTGACAGGGTTAAAATTTAAATGTGTTCTGTAATTGGGAACAAGAGAAATAGACAGTTTTCTTACTTCAGGTTCGGGATACGTTCAGCCATGCCAGCTACCCCGGCAATGATGTTTCTGTGAGAGATCATGACTCCTTTGGGGATGCCTGTGGAACCGCTAGTGTACATGATCACAGCGATATCTTTGGGAAGGGGCTGCCTCCGCTGCACCATCACTGAAAAGAAGAAAAAGGAAGGAGAGAAAGACAGAAATAAAGAGAGAAATAACAAGGCAATCACAGGAATGAGATAATAATCCCCTAGTGCTTAATCTAAGACGAACATTTAAAATATTTGAAACTCCTTTCCCCCCTCAACTGACCACCATAATGAAGTGGAACAACTTTCTAAAGAAAACGCACTAAAGAAAAGTAAAAGTAATTGGGTAGTTTAGGAGATTTAAAAGCCTTACTGCTCTCAGATTTTGCTCCCAGTTCCTGCACAGAGGACATGTTGTGGACCAGAATGCCTCCGGGCAGGCCAAGCCAGCTGGTGGACTTATGGTCAACAATGATAATGTGCTGCAGCCTAGGAACCTCCAGCAAAATGTCCTGAGGTTATGGATAATGCAGATGAGCAGGGTTTTAAAAAAAAAAAAAAAAAAAAATACATCCACAATTTAATCACAAAAATGACTGTAAAACAGTTTTACAGTATTCATTTTATTATTTTTCCCATTTTCTCTTGAAATTTACTTCAGTTATAGTTTTTAGAGCAGCTTTGTAAGTACCCATTAGTTTTCTTACTCTTTTTACATAGTTTATTTAAGCTATATTTTAGTTTAGTTTGGGGACAAAGTTTTATTTGTCCTTTTTCTAGCTGGATGTTACAGAAGTAAAAGTGGTTTTGGGGGATATTTAAGTACAGCAAATATTGCTAACTAACTCAATGCATCTGTAACAGAATTTTTTAACAGTTATGCAAACAATGGACCTCAAAAGCATGAAAGCTAGCTTATAAAATCAGCTCCATTTGCCACGGCATCTTTTTTTAATACTGTGCAACACTTTAGAGCTAGCACTAATTCGGCTGCAAAAATGTCCTGTGCATGTCCAAGTTTTGTCCGTGCTTGGATTTCTTGCTACGAGCACTTTCCAAAGATTGATAAGTGACCGATCTGGTAAGTCTGAACCTATAATGAGCTGCACTAGTCTAGTGTGCCGTATGCCATAACCCGGCTTGGTCCCAAATAGAGCATTCCTCCTCCAGCCCTAACTGATGCAGTTATCACATGTCAGTGCCTCATCATGCATCTGTAAAGCAAAGGTTTCTGGCATAAACAGGAGAAATTCAACCATCCATTTAATGTACATAGCAAGCTTTCTTTTCACCTTTTGCAGTGATTGGCATATAATATTTGCTTTAAACTTGAACTCATGTCTCTTAGAGTTACTCCACTGATCTGAACAAGAAAGCATCAGTGAGAAAAGTGAAGATTTGTTTCTCTCCATAATTTGGCCTTCTCGGGTACTGTGACTCCACTGGTTATGCTGCTAAATAATATATATTTTTTTATTCTCATTTACATGAAAAAAAAAACTTCTTTTTTTTTTTTTTTTTGGCCGTAGTAATTTTGTGCTTTCCGCTCTGTGAGCTTTGCCTTTTATTGAGTGTTGTGGGTGTCATTAAATGCAAATCAGCTGTTCTGTGCAAATGCCGGTTAACTTGCAGGTTATTGCTTTTTATCAACATACACATGTGAATACAAAGAAAATCATTTCTCTCAAAACCTTTGCAAATCTGGGAGAAATATACTATACTATAAACTAAAGTATACTAAAAGACTGATAAATCGGGCTCCTTTCATTAAATTTATTTTGTGACTGTTCGCATTAGTTTAATAACAGGTCCATAAAATTAGAAAATATAAACAAATTAATCTTTAATACCATGCTATTGCACAATGTGTTATTATTTGAAACCTGGGATGGGATTTATTTGTAAGAATGTTAAATTTAGAATAATCCTGTGCTGCACTGGCCCAGTTTCCTCTCTATAACAGAGAGGGGGAAAAAAACAAACGCACATTAAAATGATCAGGCTTAATCACAAATTTCACCATTTTAAGACAAACTCATAGACACTAGTAAAATGACTGTGTAGGTAAGAGGTGCATAATGTATTAATATATTATTATTTGAATAAAATATAAGGCATTAAGTGGTTGCATGCAATCAGTATATTTAGATTTCAAGTCCTTGTGGGGATTTATTAAAACTGTTACTTTAAAAAAATAACCTGGAAAATATCATTTTATATTTATATTAAATTAAATTAAATAGATTTAGTTAAAGGAGAAATAACAGTTCTTGGTAATGGTGGTGTTTTGTGAATTAGAGAATACCCATTTTCATAGGCCTGCACATACCTTTAAGCTTGTGTTTGAAATCGTATGGATTAGTTTTCCCAAATGAACCTAATAGTGTGATCATAGTTCAGAATGAATGAGAATAAAATAGTCATGGCCAAAAGCTCGTTCACAGAAGCCCAAAGCCCAATATCTGTTTCATATACTAACATACGTAGATTATGGCTGTAACTTTAACTTCTCTGGCACAAGAAAGTCTTCAGATCAGAGGGATTTGCAGTTTCTCAGTAACATGAGAAGAGTATTTGTTTTGTCTTGTTAACTTCAACACATAAATGTAAATGGATAAAAAAGTATATGCTGTTCTTTAATAAAATAAAAAAAAAAAACAGCATTGGCAAATTGCTGTGAAGAGAGGTATAAAATGCTTCTGGACATGCAGTAATAGGAAATTATTCAACTTCGTAGTGGTGTCACATCACCCTATTGAGGATTATTTTCTTAGAACAGTGCACACCATCATATTTTATTCTGAATGCTAACATTGCTGTTAACAAAGTTGTCAGATGAAGACTGAGTGCTGACCTTGAGGCGACTCTGCAGCAGATCTTTACTGGTGATGATGTGTGTGACCTCTGTCTCATTGAGACCATGGGCTATTGCTGCCCCTCCCAGAGTAGAGTACAGCGTCACCACTGTTTGGGGGGGGGGGGGGGGGGGGAGTGATTGAGAAAGTGACGCACACACAAAGGGACAAGTAAGCAGGAAGGACAGAAAAAAAGAATCAGCAAAGGAAATCAACACACAAGGAAATACTGGCATATTATACTAGCTCTTAGACTAAAATAAATCTTACCTTTAGTTCAACTGTCATTAAGTACATGGTTTTTAACGTTCAAACAAAAATGACTATACAGTATTTACAATATGTATGTGTATATATTGTATTACATTATGTGCAGACAAATATATATTCACCTCTTCTGAGGAGATATTTGAATATGGATATCCTAAGAGTGTAACTTTTCAGCTGAGAATAGCAATGGAATGGCACATTGGAAGACAATACAGACAACGTTATTGACTTGACATTCTCCCATTTTTTCTGCTTACTCAACAAGAGCACAGAATTGAGACACTGTATTGATTTGAGAAAAAACTAATTCATAAACCTAAGTATGCTTAATAAATGCCCGCACATGAGCTGGAGAGAGTGTGAGCTGCTTATTCAGCACACTCACATGGGAAGTTGTACATGAAACAGGCCTGTGCTGCTATGATCCATTCGGCACGAGTCTCACAGAAGATAGCAATGTTACAGTGAGGCTTCTGACCCAGGGCAGCCAGGCCACTCCCAAACCTCTGGGCCAACTGAAAGGTTTCCTCATATGACAGCCAGTTATAATTACCCAGTATCACCTACAGAGAGAAAAGGAAAAAGAAAATGATTCACTATTATTTTTACATAAGCTTGTGTGATATACAACCCCAATTCCAAAAAAGTTGGGACACTGTAAAATATCAATAAAAACAGAATGCAATGATTTGCAAATCTCATAAACCCATATGTTATTCACAGTAGATCACAGAAAAGTACCATTTTAAGGAAAAAAATAAAGTAATTTTGAATTTGATGGCCACAACACATCTCAAAAAAGTTGGGACTGGGGCAACAAAAGGCTGGATTTTCCTATTTTAAAATATAACAATAAATGACTTCATCTTCCAGAACTGTTCTGCCATTTCAGGTTTAGGGAAAATACAGTGGGGGAATATAATGTTACCAGCTATGCAGTTGGGAACTGTGGCAATCATGAAAATTCAGCTGGATGGTGAATTATTAAGTGATTCTGCAGAAATATGCAGTACATAGTGGGGGAAAAAAAAAAAAATCAATATCACATTTTGTTTTGCTATATCCTCCCAAACAAACAGAGTAGTAATCATTTTAACACTTTATTATCATCATCAAATTCATACACGATAATTTACAACACAGTTGGTATGAACACTTCCATCCATTTCAGCCTATAATTTTTTTCTGAGTGAGTAAACAATTTAATATAATTGTTAAAATGTCGGACTTCTGATTGGAAGGTTGCGAGTTGAAATCACAGCACCGCCAAGCTGCCATTGCTGGGCCCTTGAGCAAGGCGCTTAACCCTCAACTGCTCAGTTGTATAAATGAGAAATGTAACTCGCTCTGGATAAGGGTGTCTGCCAAATGCCATAAATGTAAATATAAATTAATATTATGTTTAGGCATCATATTGTTCCTTCAGGGAGCTCAGGCTTAGCAGACAACTACTAAAAGGGTTAAGTTAATCAATTTCATTGATGCTGAAAACAGATTTAAATTTGGCTGATGCCTGTCAGCAACAAAACAGAAACAGGAGACCTTTTCTCTCCAGGCTGAATGGACCATCTGTCAGAATTCTGTAGTGATAAATCCTTGCCATTCAGTTTTCCCCATTGTCCATTAGTTGTGAAAGACCTAAGGTGATAAGGGAAGTGCAAGTAGAACTGAAAGCATTACTTATAATGGCTATCACAATTACATTCCATAATGCTTACAGAGTCATCAGGAGATTACCGGCTCTGCTTTTAGGTGCCAATCAGAAATTTGTATTTTCCTTAGCCATTATATAAAATGGCTTGCTAGTGCAGTACAATGTTTTACATTGTTATGCACTTACCAGCAAGGCAGATCATCCAGATCATCTGGTTCTCACATTATATTGAACTATGAACACTACTTAAAAGCTCTGAGCTACTGAAAGAGAAAGTCACATGACCAAAGAACAAAAAAACAAAAACAAAAACACCATGGCTGGTGCTGCTTGGTAATTTAGCTGTGACCTTTCCAACACTGTAAACAAGAGGGAGAGTTTTCCAAAACAGACACTCTTCAAGCAACAATAATGACCATATGTAGGAAGGACAGCAATATAAATAGACTTACTAATAATTCAAAGACTTCTTAAATATAAGGGTAAAAATAGGGCTGCTCGATTAAGCCAAAAATCATAATCACGATTATTTTGGTCAATATTGAGATCACAATTATTAAACACGAATACTCATTGATTATTGAACTTATCTATATCTATCTATAATATAATATATTATATTATATTATATTATATTATATTATATTATATTATATTATATTATATTATATTATATTATATTATATATATATATATATATATATATATATATATATATATATATATATTAGACTTAAATAATGCAAAAATAAAAATAAATTAGATCACTATGCTTTGATGCACAAAAGCTTGTTTTCTTGTTCTCACAGTCTTTTTTTTTGTTTGTTTTTTAATACATGTACTTTCCTTAATTATTCAATGGATAGCTGCTTAGATTATTTTTTTATGCTTCTGCATGAAATTTCTGCGTTTTCCACATCTCCTTTTATTGTATTGATGTCTCTCTTGTAAACTAGCGGAGCAGGTCAAGTGATGCACTTTAGTGAATCGCATCGCCAGAAATGAACTTTAAACTTCCTTAGCCAATGAAATTCTGTCTCCTGGTTTAGATCAGCCTTTAGTTTCTCACCATTAGTGAGCTCTAGAAAGGAAATGACTGTATTTAGACCAGCTGTCATGACGCTAGAGGAAATGAGCCCAAATGATACCAAACCAATATTTCTTTTTGTTCCACATCGGACTCCTTGAAACCAAATTGTTTCCAAACGACTGGAATGGTTTTATCTTTCTTGTCAACCAAAGGCTCTCTTTCGGTCATCTTGGCTTGAGCTGAACTAAAAATGCCACAGCCTGGCAGGGAGTGAGTTTGGTGTTTGTGAAAGAGAGGCGAAAGCGCACCGCTGTAAAGAAAAATGGCGCACAGTTTTTGTTGGGAAACTTTCTATTCTCTATTCCCTCAGATATGTACAAGTATGTTTAGGTTATAGTTTAATTTCTGTGTCATGAACTTTTCTAGACCTGTCTGTTGTGTACGTGCCAGTTAAAATGTCAACATAGGAACTTCCTCTTTTCTGTGTTAGGCGAACCATACCATCAGACCATATACGTTCAGAAAGCTTTACATTCTTGTATTGCCTAAGATGTTTTCCACGTATGTCCAGTCAGTTCAACTGCCATATTATTTCAACATCAGTACGCCTATGCACAGCTATTTTGCCTATATAAACCTCTGTGAATCTGCAATAAATCGGACGTCTCTTTGAACTGCTCTGGTTGCCAGTGTGTTCATTTAGACTCCCCGGCGTCGTATACGCTCCGTGATAAACCACATGCGCTAGTTTTAATTTTGAGTAAATGAAACAAAGGCTGAAAAAGCTAACGGAGGGAAGAGGGATTGGATTTGCTAAATCCCTACAGTTTTTAAAAAGACAAAACGAGAACATTGTGAAAAGGAATGTGGTACAATAATAGTTTTGTCTCGATTATTTTGTTTTCATAATCATCGGTGGCCATAATCGAAATAAAAAATTCTATTAATTGCACAGCCCTAGGTCAAAGGATTTCCTGCTTGCACTGAACAGCTTAACTGCAATGCCAACTGCAAACACCAGAGAAAAGTAAGGACCCCAAGCAGCTTCCAAAAAGCATCTTAAAGTTCAAGAGCAACACAGTTTCCTGTTTTGACAGGATTCACAGCCTTTCTCAGGAGTCCAATAAACAAAACTGCACACCTGAAGACAGCTCAAACTTCAGAAAAGCTATCACCCCAAACTTTATCTTCTAATGCGCACACAAAATAGTGTGTGTGTGCATGCTCATCTTGTCCCACCTTCTTGAAGACCTTGCCATTGGGCTGAACTTCATCTTCCTCGCTGAGCACCTCTCGGGTACCGAGACAGTCTCTCTGAGAAAAGTGTTTAACTGCATAATCAAACACTTTATCCAGAGTTCCCAATCCATCATGGAGCTCTGAAACAAGCTGTTTCTGGCTGTTGATGGCTCGGTAAGGCCCTGCTGGATTCCCGGTAACCTGACACCAGACATGGCAAGAACAGAAAGTAACAAAGTAAATTTGATAGAAGCAAAATTAAACATTACAGTGTGTAATACTTAAATTCACTACATATAAGTAGTGAAAATATTTTAGTAACAATAATAATAAAAAAAGAATACATAAGGCACTTTCACACCTATTAATCAGTGTTCAAAACTGATACTTTGTCCATTTGCTATTTGGTTTGGTTCACTTTCACAGTAAACATAATTAAACAAACCATAAAACAAACATTGACTGGGGGATGTGTAGGGCTGTAAACATACTCAAAAAACAAAGGAATCTTTGCCAAGTCTAATTAGAAATCTCAGAATTCACATGAGCACAGGGAACACAGAGCCAAAGCTGAATAAAATACTAGATAATTATATAAATAAGTAGTTTACAAATATTTTGTGTTTCATCCAGCGTTCTACTTTTGTTTGTTGGTTCAAATATCCAGAACACATGGCATTTATGCAGCACTACAGCTCTGTCCCTTGGCTCAGTTTGCACATAGTGGTTCACTTTAGCTTGCATCTACAAAAAATGCTGCCCGCAACCCAAAATATATGGCATATTTGGTTCACATCCTGCAGCTAGTTCAGTGCAGGGGTGAATCTATGGCTACAACAACTAATCGATAACATAATAATTGATAATTAAAATAATCGACAATGACTTTAATTACGGATTAGTTGGGTCTGTGACATCACTGTGAATAACCCCCGTCAGTGACGTCACTTCACAATGGTGAAAAATGCATTTCTAGGATTAAACCCCATCTGAAAAAACAGCTGAGGTCACAGAGTGAGCTTCTGTGGGAAAAGTGCATGATCTCGGCTGTCCAAAACCTGAGAATCTTTTATATTAAGCGCTTCAAACAAATTAAGCACTTCAAACAAACTTGTAAGTGCATTAAAGTGGCTTGTCGTGTCAGATGCTGCGACAGATTGGTGTGCTGTTTAATGTGCTTTAATGTGTTAGAACGTTAGAAAACGTTAGAAATTCATGCCAGTATTTCCATTTTACATAATGGCTCATCTTGACAGCAAGTGAGTCCCCATTAAACTTCACTGAATGAGCATGAGTCCACACATGCATGTCAAACAGCGGGCAATAGAAAGGAGGCGCAATAACTCTGACTAAAATATTCATTTCGATCAAATATGTTCGATCAAATATGCTATGCTATATTTAGCTATACTTAGAAACAAAAGTAATTGTGTTTTTTTATGAGAGCAGTAACTGTGATGGGGTTATAACATTGTATATAAATGTTAGAAGTGTCATATTTACGGAATAAAGTAAATGAGTGAATGTGTGTTACTGCAGAACATTCAGCCTTTTGCAAGTTAGCACTTAGTTTGTGCTTTTTTTTTTTTAAGCATTTTTAATATAGTGATTTGCCTTCTACTTTAAAGCTTGTGGTCAATTAGCTGTTTTTTTTTGTTTTCAAAATATAATGTTAATATTTAAAAAAAAATAAATCCTTTGCACAATGTATACCATAGCCCACATAGATACATTTAATACCTTTTTCCATAGCCTTCAATTTGCACAATGTTTGAAGGACAATGTTTTTTTTTTTTTTCGAAGTACAGAAAATAAAAATTGGCCTTTTAATCCAACTAATAGATTAACTGAAGAAATAATTGACAGATTAATCAATTATCAAAATAATCGTTAGTTGCAGCCCTAGTTGAATCACTTTCACTGCAATCATACCACGCTAGATTTCGGTTGGAGCCAAAAGGAGATCAAGAAGATCTCAGACCAGTTATTTTGGTCGGCACACGAAGTACAATTGTTGTGTTCATGAATAACCAAATCAACTGCACAAATGGCAGAAAACACACCAGGGTAATTCAAATAGGCTAAAGCACCCTCAGCATAGGCAGGAACGGCTGAACTTACTGAGCGTGCTTTGATGCGTTTGGCACGGGCCTGGTTGGCCCCTGCTCCAGACAGGAAGTACCAGGGTATGAAGGTGATGAAAGAGTAGACCCAAACGATAGAGCGAAAGATGTGCAGGAAAAGAGGAGGCACATCCTCCTTCAGCTTCATCCTGATGGAGGAGTGAGGGTGACAAACAAGGAAGAGTGGCGAGAGCAGGACAGACTCTCAGTCTGAGGGTGTGGATCTGTTTTTGTGTCTCTTGTCCTTTACTCCTTTATCCCTTGCTTTTTTCCTTTGGAGATGAACCACTCTCCTCTTGGGTTATTCAAGCTATGATATGCCCCCTCTTCTCTGATGAATGCATCTGCAGATTCCACTGTGTGAGTTATTTCTTAGATGATATGGTGAATCTTCTTGTAAACATAGACCAGCTATAATGAAAGAATAAGTTCAGTAAAGTTATTTCATAAGGCTTTAAGTCTCTTTAACAAGAACAATTAAGGTAATTAAAAATAAACAGAGAAAGAAATGTGCGAGCCGTAAACCTTGAAACCCAAACAAAAGCAAAAATATCACAAGGGCCTAAACACTGAGGGGTTATTTCTGCAAATAAAACATATATAAAGTCTGCAGTCAGATGCAGTGTTGCATTGGTGATCGTAGGAGGCAAAAGACTATAATACAACAAAATGTTAAAAAAAGAAATTGTCTGTAACCCTAAATACACTAACTAAGCAGTGTGTATGAGTATGAGGCATCAAAGACACATCATGCAGAAAAACATCTAAGTGCAAATCTGAAAACTCTCTAAACAGCAGCAAATAAATAACCCCAAAGCTCAGATTTTGTCTTGGAAAGTTTGTCTAACAGTCACAGACAAATAATTAAATAAATGTCCTTAAAAGGACAACTTAACACCTATAGGTGAGAAATGTTACATAATGATGAGAACTTCACAGTTGGCTGGTACCTTGGGAAATACACCCTCAACACCATAGCGGTGATTGTGAAACAGTAAATAATGATAAGAATAATCTACTTGGTTTACAACAACAAGGATGACCTTGAGTTCTTAAGGGTGCCATAGAATGACCAGGCCTAAACTAAATATACTATTTCTATACTGACATTGTGGCCAGCAGCAAGCTTGAAATACATGACCACTGAAATGTCAATATATATATATATATAAAAAAAGAAACTGAACCTGTGTACCAACTCACTTCATTTCAATACTATATGAAGCACTTCTGCAGGCTGATTCCTCTATGCAGGAAGACACCAACATGTTAATGAGAGCCCTTTGATGACCTTCAGAGTGCTTTTAAAATCTGAAGACAGAGGATGCTGCATCATCAATCCTCACTGCACTACACCTGCTTTCTCTCTAACCAAATTCCCTGTTCAGCAATTTCACTGGTAACAAGCAATGTTGACACTGATCACCAAAATACAGTGTTTAATGGAAAGCAATATGATGTTGTTTCAAGTGTCGCAAGCTCGTCAACTAGAGGCTGTGGTTATGGAGGTGGTTATACAAAACTGCAGAGTTAAGAAAAAGTCAGAGCAGAGAAAGGTCTATGTTGTTGCAAGACTTCAGGACATTCAGAACCCAGAGTCAGTCTATATTTAAAGTGGGGCAGACTACCAAGAAAATAAATAGCTGTGGTTATTAATGCCGTATACAGAAACAAATACAGTCAGGTCTATAAGTATTGGGACGTGACATTTTTCGTTATTTTGCCTCTGTATACCACAATAGATTTGAAATGAAGCAATCGAGATGTGACTGAAGTGTAGATTTTCAGCTTTAATTAATTGTTTAAGAATTGCAACCATTTTTTTTTTTTTTTTTAGAGATTTACATTTTCACAGGCTCAAAAGTAATTGGACAATTGACTAAAGCAGTTCCCTCATTATTTAATGACAAATTAAGGAGATAAAATGTCTGAAATTGATTCCAACCATTGAATTTGCATTTAGTAGTTGTTTATGAAAACTCGCAATATGTGGTCCAAAGAGGGGGCGATGCAAGTGAAGCATGCAATCATTAGACTAAAAATAAAACAAGCAAAAAAAAAAAAACCCAAACAAACAAAAAACAACAACACAGACCTGACCAATAGATTGCAGAATATCTAGGAGTGGCCAAATCAACAATTTGATACATTCTTAAAAAGAAGGACTGCACCGCTGAGCTCAACAACATCAAAAGGCCTGGAAGACCATGGAAAACAACTAAAGTGGATGAATGCAGAATTATTTCCTTGTTGAAGAAAAACCCCTTCACAACATCTAGCCAAGTCAAGAACACTCTGGAGGAGGCAGAAGTACCATTGTCCAAGTCTAAAATCAAGAGACACCTTCATGAATGTAAATACAGATGGTTTACCTCAAGATGCAAATCACTGGCAACACTCAATTACAGGAAGGCCAGAGTAGACTTTGCTTTTTTAAAAAAAAAAAAAAAAAAAAAAAAAAAAAAAAGGGTGACCAATTCTGATACCAGATAACTTCTACCAGAATGACTGGATGAGAAGAGTATGTAAAAGGAAAGGAAGGGCTCATGTTCCAAAGCATACATCATCATCTGTCAAACACGTGGAGGAAGTGCTATGGCATGGACATGTATGGCAACCAAATGGAACTGGGTCACTAGTGTTTACCGATGATGCGACTGCTGACAGAAGTAGCAGGATGAATTCAGAAGTGTATAAAGCTATACTTTGTGCTCAGATTCAGTCAAATGCTGCAAAACTGATAGAACGGCACTTCATAGAACAGATGGATGATAACCCAAAACATACCATGAAAGCAACCCAAGCGCTTCTTAAGGCAAAGAAATTAAATGTCCTTAAATGTCTGATTTTCTTATTTTACAGCCTTATTCCAAAATGGATTAAATTAATTTTCCTCAAAATTCTACAAACAATAGCCCATAATGACAACATGAAAGAAATTTGTTTGGGATCTTTGCAAATTTATTTAAAAAAAAAAAAAAAAAACAACAACAACAACAACAACAAAAAAGCACATTTACATAAGTATTCACAGCCTTTGCTCAATACTTTGTTGAAGCACCTTTGGCACCAATTACAGCCTCAAGTCTTTTTGAGAATGATGCTAAAAGATTGGCACATCTATTTTGGGTAGTTTCTCTCATTCTTCTTTGCAGGACCTCTCAAGCTCCATCAGGTTGGATGGGGAGCGTCGGTGCACAGACATTTTCAGATCTCTCCAGAGATGTTCAATCGGATTCAAGTCTGGGCTCTGACTGGGCCACTCAAGGACATTCACAGAGTTGTCCTGTAGCCACTCCTTTGTTATCTTGGCTGTGTGCTTAGGGTCATTGTCCTGTTGGAAGATGAACCTTCACCCCAGTCTGAGGTCCAGAGCACTCTGGAGCAGGTTTTCATCAAGGATGTCTCTGTACATTACTGCATTCATCTTTTCCTCGATCCTAAATAGTCTCCCAGTTCCTGCCACTGAAAAACATCCCCACAGCATGATGCTGCCACAACCATGCTTCACTGTAGGGATGGTATTGGCCAAGTGATGAGTGGTGCCTGCTTTCCTCCAGACATGACGCTTGCCATTCAGGCCAAAGATTTCAATCTTTGGTCTGAGAGTCCTTCAGGTGCCTTCTGGCAAACTCCAGGCGGGCTGTCATGTGCCTTTTACTGAGGAGTGGCTTCGGTCTGGCCACTCTACCATTCAGGCCTGATTGGTGGAGTGCTGCAGACATGGTTGTTCTTCTGGAACGTTCTCCTCTTTCCACAGAGACATGTTGGAGCTCTGTCAGAGTGACCATAGGGTTTTTGGTCACCTCCCTGACTAAGGCCTTTATCCCCCGATCGCTCAGTTTGGCCGGGCGGCCAGCTCTCAGAAGGGTCCTGCTGGTTCCAAACTTCTTCCATTTACAGATGATGGAGGCCACTGTGCTCATTGGGACCTTCAATGCTGCAGAAATGTTCCTGTACCCTTCCCCAGATCGGTGCCTCGATACAATCCTGTCTCGGAGGTCTACAGACAGTACCTTGGACTCCATGGCTTGGTTTGTGCTCTGACATGCATTGTTAACTGTGGGACCTTATATAGACAGGCGTGTGCCTTTCCAAATCATGTCCAATCAACTGAATTTACCACAGGTGGACTCCAATCAAATTGTAGAAACATCTCAAGGATGATCAGTGGAAACAGGATGCCCCTGAGGTCAATTTTGAGTGTCATGGCAAAGGCTGTGAATACTTATGTACATGTGCTTTTTTTGTTATTCATTTTTAATATATTTGCAAAGATTTCAAACAAACATCTTTCATGTTGTCATTATGTGGTATTGTTTGTAGAATTTTGAGGAAAATAATGAATTTAATCCATTTTGGAATAAGCCTGTAACATAACAAAATGTGGGAAAAGTGAAGCGCTGTGAATACTTTCCGGATGCACTGTATATATAAAAATTATATCACCGTACTTTGTGTGGGCCACTCAAATTTTTTTCAAACCAACCTTGGCAAACTATGTCTTTATGCAGCTCCCTTTGTGCACAGGTGTACTGTCATGCTGGAACAGGTTTGGGTTCATTAGTTCCAGTGAATGGAAATCTTAAAGCTAGAACATGCAACCACATTCTAGACAACTGTGTGCTGCCAAATCTGTGGCAACAGTTTGGGGAAGGCTCCGACAAGCTGTTGATGGGTAAATGTCCACATACTTTTGTCCATATAGTGTACCAGTCACAACTAGTTTGTTCTAAATTCCCTTTTTGGCCATATTTACAAGTAATAAAAGCGAGTAGCATCGCTGCCTCACAGCTCCAGGGTCCAGAATAAAGTGGTTACTGAAAATGAATGAATGAGTACAAGTGAGTTATTGATCCTTAACTATTTCGTTCATGGTCAACTGCCTGACTACTTACTATTACTGATCATTTTGTGTTCTTGACAAAAGTTGTAGTATTACGTAAATACATAAATATTTGGGCTGACTCCATTGTGTAAATACTCAAGTAATTTGTGTTGTCATGGCCAAGAAATAAGTTATAATCTACTGTATTGTATTCCAAGTGTCTTCAGAAAATCTCCCTTCTTCGTGCAAGACGTTTTGATATGCAAATGATTCTAATAATTCGACGAATATGTAAATTAGTCTATATCGTTACCTGCCGAATTCTAGCGACTTCACGAGCCTACAGCGGCTCCTGAACTTTCTGAAAATATTTAGCAACACTAATTACGGAGCTGTCAGTGTTGCTTTCATATTCGTTAACTTGAATATACTTTACACACTAAAGGCATGGGCGGGCGGGAAAGCATTCAGTGCAATACATATTAATGCATATTAATAAATATCGAACTCATTTGGAGACAACAGTACTGTTGGAACTCAAGCCATGACTGGAATATGAATGCTTTATGACAACCGTGTGTTAAGTTCATACATCGACGAAGCTGAACTACCTGCTAGCAATACAGCTACCGAGACGGACATGCTGACAGAAACCGCGGGGTAGTGAAACCTAGTTAGCTACTGAAATCTTACAGAAAACGTAGTTGATGCAAACTAGTAAGGTAACCTGTTAGAAAAATTTCAGAGCCTTTATAAACCAGCATGTGGCTGAATCATGGCGAAAGTAAGCAGCAGTAACAGCTAGGTAGCCAAGGTAAATAGCCAACATTACTGCACAAGTAGAATGGTGAGCGTTGAGTGGTAAGGAAACTGACGTTGTGGCGCGTGTACGATGCTTCAAGTTGTCGTTAACCCACTGATATGCAGTATGTCTTTTACCCTGCTAATTAATGATCCGTTCCCATTAAAATAAAGACTGTAAGTCCCATGAACTGGAACTGAGAAACTCTGATCTGGATTTCATAAGTTCATGGGCGATCTGGCTGCATCAGACTAGTTTTAACGGCCAGCTAGTAATGAAATGGCTGAAATAATCACAGTCATACCAAACATTCCAGCTGGCGGTGGATGAAAAGTCGTGAAATTAATCTGTGATCGCAATCGGTATTCATGCATGCAGCTGAATGAACAGATCCAAAAACATAAAAATCCCGCTGCGATGCAACACCATCGCTAATGCCCATCTGCTGAAAAACAATGGAAAATCTTACCTTATTCCTCAGATAACGTTGTCCCCGTGTATTCCAAAAGAATCATAAGCAAAAAATAACAAACCGGTTACACAAAACAGAGTAACCAGTAGCTATATATATGGAACTTAATAAACACTGCAGCTATCGTTCGGTTTTCAGTTTCTGTCGCCGGTGCGGCCTTCATTATCAGCCCGGAAGTCCTTCCAGCGTTGTCAACACGACGGGGCCATTTTCTTGAATCTGATTGGCTCTCTCGAGGTGGCGCGCGATGAACGCTACTATGACGACAGTGGGGTTACCTCCGTTCAATTTGGGGTTGCTTAAAGCCACACAAGTATGCAAGATTTCTGTCACAAGTCCAATGCTTTCTAATGAGCATTTTCCTGTAACAAGTAAATGACACGTTAATAGCATTTTGTTTCGTTATTACTCATTTTAGTTGTACACTGTTAAGCATTAACAGGAAAGCACGGAAATCGTATTTTAGCCAATTCACTAACTAACTCCATATATAAAGTCTTTTATTAAGCCTAGTATATTACATATTTTCTGCACATACAGAGATTTAAAATAAAGGATTACTGTTACGATACATCCTTTAATAGTTGGATGAGCTTAGTCTGTCGTAAAGCGCCGCTGGTGTAGTGGTATCATGCAAGATTCCCATTCTTGCGACCCGGGTTCGATTCCCGGGCGGCGCACGGAACTTTTCTATCCTTCGTAAAATTAAACATAAACACGCAGAGAGCTGCAGATAGATACCCTACTAAGGTATCGACATTATGCATATTTTCTTAGTGAAAATAGGAATAGTGATAGCTATCGTTAGAGTGACCATATTCTGGTTTATTTTATGGAGATAAAATAAAATGGTGCACTTATATAGCGCTTTACACTGTGTCTCATTCACCCATTCACACCAATGGTAACAGAACTGCCATGCAAGGCGCTAACTTGCCATTGGGAGCAACTTGGGGTTCTTGCCCAAGGACACTTCGGCATATGGAGTCATGTGGGCTGGGAATCGAACCGCCAGCCCTGCGATTAGTGGATAACCCACTCTACCACCTGCAGTGTGGCAACTCTACCACAACCGCTCAATTAGATGCCGCCAGTGTACTTTCTGCCACCAGTTAGACATTTGAATGACCATGCAATACGAAGCAATGTGATAACATGAAATTAAAAATGATCTTATATGGCCATGGGCATTGTTTCGACTCAGGTTGAGAGGCAGAAATTTGTCCAATAGTTGCTGGAAGCCTTTTATAATCGACCAATTAGTGTGCGAGAAAGCGGGAATTACAGAGAAGGGTTAAAGCAATGTAAAAATGCGCACACACGATACATGCAGAATTAGACCATAAGAACATAATAATGAAACTACAGCCAAATCCTGGACATTTTCTCAAATTTAGAAATCGGACGCTTTTTTAAGGTACGAAAAAGAGGACATGTCCGGGAAAAAGAGGACGTATGGTCACCCTTGGTAGAACATTCCCACAGTATTTCAGAGAGAATGGTAATGATATGTGCAACTTATTAACACAGCATCTAGGTGCAGAGCAATATGAAAAAATATGAAAAGAATAGAGGAGACAGTAAATCTCCCTATTTTGAGATGCTTCTATGGCACATGTCAGAGCATTCTCTCATGTTACTAAAGTCTGAAGTGAATCTCTAAAAGATCAATCAGTGCTGACATCAAACGCCACGAGAATTTTTTTATTTATTATTATTTTTCCAAAACCCGCCTTCACAGTGTAGCACACAGCAACAAGCAGTGGAATCTGATGTGGTCTTTTGCTGTTGTAGCCCATCCACCTCAAGATTTGATTTCTTGTGTTGTTTGAGATGCCTTTCTGCTCACCACTTGTATGGAGTGCTTATCTGAGTTACTATAGCCTTCCTGTCAGGTCAAACCAGTATGGTCATTCTCCTCTGATCTCTCTAATGAACAAAGTGTTTCAGTCTGCAGACCCTCTGCTCATACACTATGCCTGTCTTTTAGACAGTCAACAGTCCACTGGCAGATGGAGGGGTCCACACTCAGTTGTAGCAGTTTGTTATGGAGTCATTTTGAAAGGCATTATTAAAGGCAGAGCTGAAGTCCACAAACATGACACAAACACCTAGCATAGGTACCAGGAGTGTCCAACTGATTAAGGACACAGTGTAGAATCAGGGTGACTGCATCATCAGCTGAATGCAAGCTGCAGTGGCTCAAGGAGAAGGCCAGTGACAGACTTGAGATGGCAAAGAACCAACTGTTTGAAGCATTTCATAACAACTGATGTTAAGGACACTGGCTGGAGTCTTTTCAGCAGGTTATACTGTCTTTCTCTGGAATGCGAAAAAGCAATAGAAGTTTTCAAGCATGATGCTGCTTTGCATAGAGCAATGGACAGGTGGAAATTCTCAGTGAAAACAGGAGTTTTTTTTTTTTATCCTTCTTTGTCCTTCTTCTTCTTAATTTCCCACTCTTTCTTTCAGGTTTACTTAATTTGTTATGTTTTGCTTAGTTTTTTTTTATTTGTCTTAATAAAAAAAATATCTCTCCTTCCCTCATTTTCTTTCTTTCCTTCCTCCCTTCAGTCTTTTCGTTCATTCATCTCGATCTCTTTCAGCACCTATTTAGTAGTGTATAGTTCCTCCAGGAAATGCAAAATTTGTTTTTATTGAATTTTGTGCATCATAACTAGCCATGACTCCAGGACTAGTCCAGGACAAGAATTACATGTGTTATTCTTTGTGTATTTTTATTTAATTTATTTTATTGATGCATATTTCAGACTGACAAATCATTAGGGTTCAGTCCTCTTTCCAGTATAAAAAGATGTTTGTACATAGAATTCAGTGGTGGGAACTGCCAGGCTATCATTGTGCTGGTGTACCTACACCATTTCCTGAGGTGACTAGAACAGGTGGAAGAGAAACAGAAGCAAGGAGTTGAGTGCAGGAGAGTTGACATTGTCCTAGAACAAAGCCTCTTCCCCAGAGTAGCAGAAGCCTCTATACTTACGTCTATGTATTGACACTGCAAAACCACCAGTTTTTATCTATTTATTTATTTTATTTTACTTTGTGTCACTACGGCCATCTTTGTGTCATAACAAATTTTGGTTATACAGCTGTTTATGTAAACCCCAATATCTTGGCTCAGGATGGTCGTAGCTCATCGGAACAAAAACGGATCTCTAGAGCACATTACAAGGTACATTTATATATACACTCACTACCAGTTCCACTTTTAGGGTCAATTTATAATGAGAAGGGTTAGAATCTCATTCTTATTTTTTAGGGGTATCTAGGTAGGTATTGTATGCATGCAGAACATTTCAGGTTTGAGAATTCTCTTTATACATTTTTTGATGGGGGCAAGAAAGTGCGATTTTTAAAATTCCCCTCACTTTCGGGCTGAATATCTGGTAGAGAACCAGATACAAACCTGAAATTCACAGAAATACTATAGAAGACCGAAATAAGTCCTCTATAGTAGCATTCTGCTGTAAAAATTTTGAGTTTGAGATTCCACTCTTTACTGTCACAATTCAAAAGGTGGAGACAGATGCAAACGCAGAATTTCAAACACTTAATAGATAACCCAACAAACAACAAAGACACTAAGACAACAAGGCAAAATACTGTGGCTAAGGCTAAACATAAACTAAGAAACAAAACATGGTAACAGGGACAAAGGTAAAGTTAGACAAAGGTAAGACAAGGAAGCAGTGCAAACAGTGGCTATATATAGGAGTGCTCCTTAAACAGAAATGTGATACAGGTGCAGGTGGTCATGTGACATCGATGTAGTACGGTGCAGTGGCTGCTGGGAAATGAAGTCCAGAGTGCCCCCCAGGGCACTTCCAAAATGCACTCCCTCACTCTGGCAGTCCTGGCCCCCTGGGCAAAATGTCACCAGTTGAACCAGAAGACTGAGCAACGTCCTCAGTGGAGCAAGAAAGCAAAGCGACTACCTCAGTGGAACAGGTAAGCAGAGCGACATCCTCAGTGGAACAGGAACGACGCAGAGCGACGTCCTCGGCAGCACAGGTAAGCAGAGCGACGTCCTCGGTGGGACAGGAAGGCAGAACTTGGTTGTGTCAGCAGACTTGGGAATGATATCCCCAGTCCGGCTTGAACGCAGAGTGATGGCCACTGCACAGCCAGCGGGAGGAACAAGGCTCAAGGTGGAGCCTGAGGGGGAAGCTACACCCCCCATGATGCCAGAAGGGAGAGTGCCGCTCTCCGCATGGTCCACGGGGGGAGCGAAGTTCTCCACGAGGCCAGAGAGGGGAGTGAGGTTCTCCGCGAGGCCCGAGGGAAGCTCCAAGATCTCCGCGAGGCCAGAGAGGGGAGCGAGGTTCTCCGCGAGGCCACAGGGAGGAACGATGCTCTCCGCGAAGCATGAGGGGGAAGCGATGCCCTCCGTGGAGCAGGAAGGGGGAGTGACATATGGCACGAAGAAAAGAAGAAGAGCGACATCTTCAGTGGAACATGGAGTGAAGTCCTCAGCCAGGCAGAAAAGCAGGGCAGAATTTTGGCATTCAGCGTGGCACAGGCGAACAGAGGGGAGCACTTGGGCATGTCGGGACACGGAGCAAAGTCTTCAGCAAACCAGGGAAACTGGGCGGCATCCTCGGCTGAACCGAAAGGCTGAGCGGCGCCCTCAGACGAGCAGGGAGGCTGACTGACATTCTCCGTTGACTCTGTTTGCTGAACTAGATCAATAATAGGGGAGGAAGGGTGGAACATGGTATCAGCCCAGTTAAAAGGCTCCCACTACCAGGACTCCTGGACCCTGAAAAATTCCGCTGCATCCATTGTTAGGTCTTACATTCTGTCACGATTCAAAAGTGGAGACGGATGCAAATGCAGAATTTCAAATACCAGATAACCCAACAAACTACAAAAGAAACTAAGACAACAAGGCAAAATACTGTGGCTAAGCCTAAACATAAACTAAGAAACAAAACATGGTAACAGGGACAAAGGTAAAGTTAGACAAATGTAAGATAAGGAAGCAGTGCTAACAGTGGCTATATATAGGAGTGCTCTTTAAACAGAAACGTGGTACAGGTGCAGGTGACATGTGACATTAATGTAGTATGGTGCAGTGGCTGCTGGGAAATGAAGTCCAGAGTTCCTTCCTTGATACATGACAGTTACCGAGCTAGGGCTAGTAGAAATCTGTGGAAAAGCCTATTTTATTCATGCATTTTGAGAAATGAACAGATATAAGCATAACAAATAATGAAAATAGTATTAAGTATTAGAACATTATTTTACAGTATTTTATAATTATGTTTATGATTGACATTAAATAGCTTATGCTTGTCAATGAGGTCTAAACTGTTACTACATTTGAAGTTGGCAGCACTGAAGCATGATCTATCACATGGTTCTTCAAATCTGCAGAGTTTAGCTCCAACCTCCAAACTCACCTGCCTGTAATTTTCTAGTAATCCTGTAGACCTTGGTTAACTTGTTCAGGTGTGTTTTATTAGAGTTGGAGCAAAACTCTGCAGGACAGTGGACCTCTTGGGCCAGATTTGAAGAACCCTGATCTATCATGTTGGTACGGGTGTACAGTTGGTATGCATTAATAGATGTCAAATAGGTTATTTGTAAAACACCAAAGTGAACACTGTAATTCCATATCTGGATAAAATCTATTCACACACACCAACATATACTAACATGACTTTTTCATGTGCTATCAGCGAAGGTCTAATTAGTGAATGATTTTGTTTGGCATTGATATAACTGTGCATTTAGTGTTTATTCCTTGAGTAGGCCACCAATGTTAATATGCCCTCTGTTTGAAGTCATTTTCCCTACTCTAAAGTTCCCATTTCCCCGAATAGGGGTGTTACGCTCTCCAATGTATTTCTGTTTGCTCTATTTGCCATTTGTGTGCCTATGCTGGTAGTGGGATGGGTTTATTTTGTCTCCTCCCCCTTCTCTAGGCCCCACCTACTGCATGCGTCACGTTGCTACTGGATGATCACATCTTGTCCACACCTACTCTGGCCTTGTGCGAGAGGACTGGTTGGCTGCACGTTTCCGGAAGTGTACTTAAGCCTTGTCAGTCTCCATCCCAGGGCAGATCATTGCCATTGCTTTGTGTATAGTGAGAAGTGCTTTTCATGACGATTTCGCCTGTGTATGACCTGATTTGCCTGATTTGACTTTGTTTATGCTCTTCCCCATTACAATTCGAGTGATACACTTGTGTATATATTGTGAGGAATTAGCCCGGGGAAGGGCGGCGTACAGACCCACAGGAGGCAGAAGAACGTTCACAAACGGTGGTTTATTGGTGCAAGGGTGAAGTGAGTGGGTTGTGAGGGGATGAGTGCGGGGCTTGTGGAGGCGTGACTGACGGTGTAGCCTACTCGTGGCGGGGGCGGGATTCCCGAGACGGGGGCGAGGGTTTTCCCGGGCCGGCGTCCTCCGTAGGTGGGACTCTCACCGCCCGGCGATCTCGTCCGCGCTTGCACCTTTTGTGGGGAGAGAGAGAGCGAGAGAGAGAGAGAGAGATTAGCGTGGGGCGTGAGGTTACCGTCGTGCTCGGTGATTGCGAGTCGCTATGTCGCTGGAGAACACGCATGGAGTCCGTCTTGTCGCTACGGTCTTCTCTTCCCCCGTACGGCCGGAAGCGCGCCATTTTATCCTCCTCCGCCGTCGCCTGAGTGGTGGAATTTCTCCGTTGGGTCCGCCAATCGCTGGCCGGCGTCGCGTCAGTCCCGCCCCGCCACGGCGGTCCTTCCGGCTGGCGGAATGTTCGGCACGAAGCTGCCCACGTCGTGCCGGTGCGGCAGTTGGAGAAGGAGCGATTTCCTTCTTGTGTGCGCCGGCTCTCTGCCCGTCGCGACAATATGTATATATTATTTTGTTAATTAACACACTAATAGTCACCTCTGTAAACAGTGCACGGTTAAGAGTGGTTAGTAGGAAGTTGGCGCCATTTATGTTGATTTTTCTTTTCTCCTGGTTTTAAGTTAGCTAGGGAGCGAGGAAAGACAGTGTATTTTTCTTTTCTTTTCTTGTAGACTAGTTAGTTTTCTTTCTGCACAGTTAGAGGGTATTTTTGTTTATTATTTTGGCCTGGCCGGCTTCTGAAGAGAAAACCACTATAGATATATAAAAAGTGCTCAGTTTGGAGAATAAAACAAACAAACCAAACGCAATCCTGGTCTCGCCAACCCTTAAAATTTTTTTTACTTTTTTATTATGTGTTGCGACCCGACCTAGACCGGGTCGTAACAGAATTGGGGGTTCATCTGGGATGTTGTACAAGAGTCATTTGGTTTCAGTCCTGCCGAGTTAGTCTTTGGGCACTCTGTTCGTGGACCTTTAAAGGTTTTACGGGAAGTCTCCAAGTCCGGTGAAACCCCCAACTAGGAATGTCCTAGATTATGTTAGTTCCTTTTGTGTTCACTTACATACTGCTTTTGAGTTAGCCAAAAGTTCTCTTGCATCCTCTCAGGCCTGTATGAAGGCTCGTTTTGATAAAAAGGCTGTGGTGCGTACATTCCAAGCGTTTGGTTTTACTGCCATTACCCGGCTCTTCTCTTCAGGCTAGGTTTTTGAGGTCCTTATGTTATTGAGTCTAAGTTGAGTGACACAGACTATGTGGTGAAAACCCCTGACCGGAAACAAAAGTCTCGTGTGTGCCATGTGAATATGCTCAAGCCTTATATCGCTCTTGCTACCACGGATGTTGGCTCTTCAGTTCCTGTTGTCACATCAGTAGCTGCTGCCTCTATGAGCATGCCGCCGTCTGAGTATTCTCCTGAGGTGGATGGTCTCAGTTTAGGTAGGGCTTGTTTTCCCTGTTCTCAGTTACCAAACTCTGAATGGCTGGCAAATATCCAGTCTAAACTTGCACACTTGTCAGAGCCAGCCCAGGGTGATTTAATAAGTCTTTTAAAGAAATATCCCCTATACCCCTTCTCGTACTACTGTCCTCAGACATGACACTGATGTTGGTAATAATGCTCCAGTTAAACAAAATGCTTATAGGGTTAATCCCAATAAACGTGCCATTATGACAGAAGAAACAGACTACTTGCTTGAGAATGGTCTTATTGTGCCTAGCTGTAGTCCCTGGTGCTCGCCCTGCCTGCTAGTTCCAAAGCCTGACTAAAGCTATAGGTTCTGCACAGATTATTGAAAAGTCAATGCTTTAACTAAAGCGGACTCGTTTCCCCTCCAAAGAATGGAAGATTGTGTTGACCGAATAGGAAATGCAAAGTTTGTCACAAAACTGGGCCTTCTGAAGGGTTATTGGCAGGTTCCACTCACCCCACGTGCATCTGAGATTTCTGCTTTCGCTACACCAGACAGGTTCCTCCAATATACGGTCAAGGCTTTTGGTCTGAAAAATGCTCCATCTACATTTCAGCGGCTAATGGCACAGGTACTGGGAGATGTTGAGAATTGTGAAGCCTACCCCGACGATGTGGTCGTTTTTACAGATACCTGGGATAGTCATATTTGTGTGTTAGCCCGTGTGTTTGCTCCTATCCAGACAGCCTCTCTCACTCTGAACCTCACAAAATGTGAGTTTGGTCATGCCACCGTAACCTACCTTGGTAAACAGTTTGGACATGGTACTGTTCGCCCACTGGATGCTAAAATTAAGTCCATTGCCACTTTTCCTGCACCCAAGACTAAAAGAGAACTTTGACTCTTTCTTGGGATGGCTGGGTACTATAGGAGTTTTTGTAAGAATTTTTTTCTTTTGTGTGATCTTCTAGCTGTAAGGCTGCTTTTGAGGCTGTTAAGATGTTGTTATGTCGTGCACCTGTTCTTTCTGCTCCGTATTTTGTGAAGCCCTTCAAGCTTGAAGTAGACGCCAGTGGTATGGGTGCCCATGCTGTCTTGATTCAGGAAGATGCTCAGGGTATAGATCATCCGGTTAGCTTCTTTTCTCATAAGTTTAACCGTCATCAGTTGAACTACAGCACTATTGAGAAGGAGGCCCTTGCCCTTTTACTTGCCCTCCAGCATTTTGAAGTTTATATTGGTTCTAGCTCTGACCCTGTTACTGTTTTTACAGACCACAACCCCCTGGTGTTCTTACACAGTATGTCAAACAGCAACCAATGGCTCATGCGATGGTCCTTGATTGTGCAAGGTTTTAACAAGGTTTTAACCATTCAGCATAAGAAAGGGTCTGAAAATGTAGTGGCTGACTCACTATCTTGGTGTTATTTTAATGACAGTTGTGAACCTGACGTTCACTTTTAAGGAAGGGGCTGTTACGCTCTCCAATGTATTTCTAATTAGTTTTATTTCTGCACAGTTAGAGGGTATTTTTGTTTATAATTTTGGCCTGGTCAGCTTCTGAAGAGAAAACCACTATGGATATATAGGTGCTCCATTTGGAGAATAAAAAAAAAAACCAAACCAAACGCAATCCTGGTCTTGCCAACCCTTTTCATTTTTTTTTTATTTTATTGTATGTTGCGACCTGACCTAGACCGGGTCGTAACAGGGGAAAAGCAAGAAAAAGTTATGACTTTCCAGTGCATGCTGATCTTCATTCCATAGTATTAAAGTATTTTTAACAATAGAATTTTTGGTAGTCTTTTTCAATTTCTTATACAAATCTTAGTACAGATATGAGTCCATCCCCATACCTTTTACAACTATTTATTCTATTTCTTCCCAGGGTAATTGAGGCTGTGAGTAAAACCAATTGGTGGCACCAGTCAGCTGGGCAGACCAATAATATCACTGCAAATTGGGCAGATGCAAACCCTCTCTATCGTATGGAAGGTATAAGAATGTTAGGCATAGTCTTGCACGTCTGTTTTTCCAAATGAATTTGGTCTTAAAAAAATTCATACTAGAAAAGCCTGATTGAGGAGGAAGTGGAATAGAGTGGAATAAGTACAGGAATTTTGGAGGTCTATTCATCTTCATCATTATGTCTATATGGCCAATTAATGAAATTGGTAGGGAGGACCATTTGTTTAGAGATTCAGTGACTTTAGTTAGATCTGGATTGTAGTTAGCTGGCATTAACCTGTCAATTTTAGGAGTAATGACTATGGCCAAATATTTTAAGCTATTAGTTAAGCACATTCAATGTTTATGTTCATGACAGCACAATCAGAAAAAAACTGAACAAGTATAGCTTTCATGGAAGGTTGGCTAGGAAAAAGCTCTTTTGCTCCAAAAAGAAAATGGCAGCATGACAGGTTTGCCAAATTGCATCTAAATAAACCATAAACGTTCTGAAACTATATCCTTTGAACTGATGAGATCAAAGTGGAAACGTTTGGACATCGTGAAAAGTGCCCCATTTGGCAAAAACCAAAACATAGCATCTCACCACAAATGCCTCATTCTAACTGTCAAGCATGGTGGTGGAGGGTTGATGATCTAGGTTTGTTTTGCAGACACAGGACCTGGGAAACTTGCAGCCTTTGAAACAACAATGAACTCCACTTTATACCAGAATATTCTTGAGAAAAATGTGAGGCCATTGGTCCAGCAACTTTATTTGACCTGAAAATTGGATCATGCAAAAGAGCAATGATCCCAAGCACACCAGCAAATCAAAATCTGAATGACTAAAGAAGAAAAAAAAAATCAAGGTCTAAGTCAAAGTTCAGACCTCAACCCCTTGCTGTGGCAAGATCTTAAGAGAGCTGTGTATAAATGAATGCCCTCAAACATAAATGAACTGGACCAATGTTATAAAGAAGAGTGGGCCAAAATGTATCCAAAATGATGTGAGAGACTACGGTGGCACGTAGAAAAATTACATATTTTTCCCATAATAACGAGATATGTAAAAATGTCATTTCCCCCCCCCCACAGTTTTCATTTCCAAACTGTGCTGACTACTGTAGGCCTGCAGTATCTTACAAATTACAAAGTTATTAGTTTATTGAGTCAACAGTTATTAAATCTATTAAATCTGCCAACTGTTGTTTTGTAAAATAACTTCAACATGACGCAGATCTAAAATTGTCCACATACTCCCATCTTTTCTGTGGACCAGGAAATAATAGCTGTAAAAGACTTCCTCCATCAGAGAAAGAGGTACATGTTCTATGGCCCAAGAGCGATCTTAATTCCTGCGCTAATGTCTGGCTCTGCTCTGTGCTGACTACTGTGGTGAGCATGCCTCTGAAACAGGGGGTCAAGCTATGACCTGGACCGGTAAGCCTTTCTATGGAGGACAGAACCCATGGAGATACATTTGTCAGTAGTTTCCATGCTGCCAGATGGTCTTTATTGATGTTAACTTTCTACATTTTGTTGGAGGGAAAGCATCAGATTTTCGTTGCCCTGTGACAGCTTGCTGACCAGAGAAAACTGAAAACCTGGGATGACTAGGGGATCCCTACAGTAATACTGGGGGCTAACTGCCCTAATAACTTCTCATCCCCTGCTACCTCCCTCCACAGCCCATCAGGACTGCTTCGTTTTGGCACTGATTATCAATTTTAAATCAGGCCTACTAGCAGGCTGCGACTGTGGCCGCCCGGTCACCCTAGCTTTCTGTTGCGGTAGGCAGGCCACCACACTCACCTTCTGTGCCTCCCTGAAAATTCAGCAAGTCTGCCTGGTAGGCCTGCAACGCTCCCATTGTATGCAAGAGACCCACAAGCAAGACCCGCTGCTGCATAGGCTTCTCCAACCAATGCCAAGGTGGTCTTTCATAGCTTGGATGTCAAAGCCACCCCCCTAATTTTACTGCTGTCTATGGAGAGAGGTAGCTTGCAAGCGGACCCTCCACCTTTGGCATAGCAAAGTAACTGTACTGTTTATTCCCCATGATGACTGAATAATCCAATGCCACGATGTTATAAACACGGCTTTCCCCAGAAGCGTGATACTTCCAGGAAAAAGGGGAGTTTTCTGCAGTGTGAGGGAACACTCTTCATCTCATTGGCTCCCCCCTCTGGCACCTCTGAGTCAGAGAGGGTGGGTTGACTCTCCATACCAGAGGGAGAAGTTGCTTTGCGAGCTCCAAAACCCATAACCGGAGAGTCGGATCCAGAGGAAAGAGGAAGAGGTAGAGCAGTGCTCATCTCCTGTTCCCGCTCCAGATCCATACAGGATCTGAGCTGGCTGGCTGCCTCGATAGTGACTGGGCCAGAGTCCTGAGGTTCCAAAACGAGAGAGCCGAGAGCGGAGCCGCTTCACTGTGAAGCATTCACAGTGAGTGAAGTAAGCCCCCTTAAGGGCTGCTGCAGCATGCTCCACTCCCATACAATTTGCACAGAAAATGTGTCCATCCCTGGAATATATATAACATGTAATAATATGTAAAACACTCTCTGACTTCTCACTGACTCGTTCTGCTTCAACAGGATAGTGATATATATATATATATATATATATATATATATATATATATACACACACACACACACACACACACACACACACACACATATATATATATATATATATATATATATAAATATATGGCTGACAAAGACAAAGAAGCTGATGACATGGTTTACAGGCGCCATTTTATGGTCACACGATGCGCAAAATGCCATGTCACCTGACCACGGCAAGCCATAAATTGGCATAATTTTACACAGACCTCAGATACCGGTAACGCGTGGAGATGTTCTCCACAGAATGAAGCTCATGCTACATAAAATATCACTTTATCATTTAAATTATTATTTTTTTGGATGGGCATGATTGGTATGTGGAGGTGTGAGTGCCAGAGGTTCTGGGTTCTATTCCACCCTATTAAGTTTAATTTAAGTAAACCAGCGATGTCAGTGAATGTATATTAAGAGAATTTCATTATTTTCTCTGAAACTTGTGCATCAAAATTTATCTCAGCTGTTAGGTCTACTCATACCACGATCTCCATTTCCCATCCTGCACTGTGTCCTACAAGCATCGCCACCATGGACTACAATTTCCAGATCATGCACACCTGCATCCAATTCACAGCACAATTACAGCCACAGTATAAAGGGACTCTCATTCCACTCACTCTTTGGGACGTATATGTTCCATTCATTGTCTTTGTGATTATACCAAACCTGTTTATCGCTGGGTGTGTGTTTGTTATGGACCTCTTTTTGCCCATTGTTTTCTGAGATTGCCTTTGATATCCTGTTTGCTGATTGGCTGACCTTTTGCCTGATTATTGATTCTGATTTTTGCCCACGTTTTGGATTTGTCTTCTTGGATTTGCATCTGTCTGCCTGTTCCCTCATGTGACATCAGCACTTAATGAATCTACATTGATTTTCATTACAATCAATTTGTCAGTCAGCACACAAGCCAAATTGTACAGAAGTTGTCCAGAATTTGGGGGGAGGTGGGATTGGCATACTGTACAATGTGTGTATAATTTGACTACTCAAAACTATAAAAAGTGGCAATATACAAAGAAATACATAAGCTTTAAATGTACAATATAAAATGAGCATGCAAATATAATTTATGTAAATGCAAATATACTGGGTCACAGCCTTATAAATTAATAAGACATTAGGAAAAATGGCACTGCAACAATGGAAAATTTGTTTCATTATAACAATAAGACTGAGAAATATGTTGCATTAAAGGGGATTCACTAATAGTTTACATTAAAAAGGTTTAGTATTTAATGTTGTCTGTAGGACAGTTCCTGTCTGTGGACCTATACCTATTAAATTTTCTTTTTAATATCTTTTTCACATAGATGATACTACTATAGGAGAGCTTGATGATGGCAACTTGTCCAGGTACATTTCCATCTATGGTGACAGGATTGCTGCAAGGCACTTCTGTAAGGAAAATGGGGGGAAGTTAATTACATAGTAAAAGACAGACTATAATGGAAGATGGGAATAAATAACAGAACAGAGGCTGATTGAAAGGAAATTCTCTTATATCATGTACTCTCTTATATTATGAACTGCTATCAATACCTATGATGAATGTATACATTTAATTACCTCTTTGAATAAGCTGATCACCTGCCATCTTTATTATAGTACACTTATTTTGTATTATGACCCTGGGTGCTGTGTGTTTTGTCTAAATCTGTCTGGCCCCTGCACCACTAGAAACTGTCCACACACTGCTTCTTATCATTGTGTATAAATACTCTTGGTTTGCATGAATAAACTGGATGTCTCTGTGAGCATGCATGTGTCCGCGTGTGTTCACTTACAGTGAGGGAAAAAAGTATTTGATCCCCTGCTGATTTTGTACGTTTGCCCACTGACAAAGAAATGATCAGTCTATAATTTTAATGGTAGATTTGTTTGAACAGTGAGAGACAGAATAACAACAAGAAAATCCAGAAAAACGCATGTCAAAAATGTTATAAATTGATTTGCATTTTAATGGGGGAAATAAGTATTTGACCCCCTCTCAATCAGAAAGATTTCTGGCTCCCAGGTGTCTTTTACACAGGTAACGAGCTGAGATTAGGAGTACACTCTTAAAGGGAGTGCTCCTAATTTCAGCTTGTTACCTGTATAAAAGACACCTGTCCACAGAAGCAATCAATCAATCAGATTCCAAACTCTCCACCATGGCCAAGACCAAAGAGCTCTCCAAGGATGTCAGGGACAAGATTGTAGACCTACACAAGTCTGGAATGGGCTACAAGACCATTGCCAAGCAGCTTGATGAGAAGGTGACAACAGTTGGTGCGATTATTCGCAAATGAACTGTCACTAAACACAACTAAACACAAAAGAACTGTCAATCTCCCTCGGCCTGGGGCTCCATGCAAGATCTCACCTCGTGGAGTTGCAATGATCATGAGAACAGTGAGGAATCAGCCCAGAACTACACGGGAGGATCTTGTCAATGATCTCAAGGCAGCTGGGACCATAGTCACCAAGAAAACAATTGGTAACACACTACACTGTGAAGGACTGAAATCCTGCAGCGCCCGCAAGGTCCCCCTGCTCAAGAACGCACATATACATGCTCGTCTGAAGTTTGCCAATGAACATCTGAATGATTCAGAAGAGAACTGGGTGAAAGTGTTGTGGTCAGATGAGACCAAAATGGAGCTCTTTGGCATCAACTCAACTCGCCATGTTTGGAGGAGGAGGAATGCTGCCTATGACCCCAAGAACACCATCCCCACCGTCAAACATGGAGGTGGAAACATTATACTTTGGGGGTGTTTTTCTGCTAAGGGGACAGGACAACTTCACCGCATCAAAGGGACGATGGACGGGGCCATGTACTGTCAAATCTTGGGTGAGAACCTCCTTCCCTCAGCCAGGGCATTGAAAATGGGTCGTGGATGGGTATTCCTGCATGACAATGACCCAAAACACACGGCCAAGGCAACAAAGGAGTGGCTCAAGAAGAAGCACATTAAGGTCCTGGAGTGGCCTAGTCAGTCTCCAGACCTTAATCCCATAGAAAATCTGTGGAGGGAGATGAAGGTTCGAGTTGCCAAACGTCAGCCTCGAAACCTTAATGACTTGGAGAAGATCTGCAAAGAGGAGTGGGACAAAATCCCTCCTGAGATGTGTGCAAACCTGGTGGCCAACTACAAGAAACGTCTGACCTCTGTGATTGCCAACAAGGGTTTTGCCACCAAGTACTAAGTCATGTTTTGCAGAGGGGTCAAATACTTATTTCCCTCATTAAAATGCAAATCAATTTATAACATTTTTGACATGCGTTTTTCTGGATTTTCTTGTTGTTATTCTGTCTCTCACTGTTCAAATAAATCTACCATTAAAATTATAGACTGATCATTTCTTTGTCAGTGGGCAAACGTACAAAATCAGCAGGGGATCAAATACTTTTTTCCCTTACTGTAGGCTCCCCAGATCTGAAACGCTCTGAGGAAAACCACACTTTCTAGCTCATAGCAGTACAGAACTAAGAGTAAAGTTAATAGAAGTAATTGTAGAACAGGCTGAAAGGGCTGATGGAGAGCTGAAGACATAATTATATTCCTGAGATACTTGGAAATCTAACAATTTGGTGTCAGAAGTGCGATTACTCCGGGACAGGGTAAGTGTTTTTCTTTCTTCCCTGGTGCGGTGTAATTCCGATCCCATAATTATAAATGAGAAATGAGTGATTGTCTGTCGTTAATAACCTGTACTCTGGTCTAGGATCCTCTGTAACGTCATGCCTGCCTAATAAATGTATTTTATATTTGTAGAATAATTTCAATTGGCAGCTTCTGTGTGGTTTGCCTAGGAGTGTTATATTAGTATTGTTTGCTTAGTATTATTGTGTTATTGTGCATATTGTGTTCCAAGTTATGGGAGGGTCTCCGTCCAGCCCGGCTCTTCCATCTCCTGGCATGACACCCAGGGGCTGGTAGAAGCCGTGTTGGGCGGATTATATACGGTTCCATATTTAGATTGTGTACACGGCTGGTCAAAGGCATGCGAGCCGTAGCTCCAAATCATTCTTTTAATTTCAGTTTGAATTCCGTGTGTTTCCCTGTTTGGAAACTGAATGAAAGTGTTTTGAATTCCATGATGACGGTAATCTAAACACAGAGAGAGGGAGAGAGCGCACACGAGAGATTTTTTTTTTTTTTTTTTACTTTTTACAATCCTTCATTTATCAAACGTCACAGTCAAGGTGACTCATTATATAAATAAATATTTAAAGGAGCATTAATAATAATAATAAAAAACAATCTTCTGTAAAATTTAAAATCAATCAGAATTCCTGATTTTATCAGTCTGGAGAAGACTTTTATGGCATCACAGTTTGTGTTTTGTGCCACTTTGTTTTTCTGCTCAGGTATATCGCCATTTTTGCCTGACCAACGATAAAATTGATCAGCTGACACTTGAACCTGTTCCTTCTGATGTACTTCTGATGTAAAACTGAAAATTAAAAATCCACATAAAATCACATAAAATTACCTCAGGGTTTTTAAATTTTTTTTTAAAAATTTAATTTAATTTAATTTTTATTTTTTTTATTAAAAAAACACAAACAATGGCTGCAACCTGGAGCAATGTATAAAAGCATGAGCTGTGAACAAAATCTACATTCCTGTGTGACCTCAGGGTTTAAAATGGAGATAAAAGAATTTACAGAACAATTCCATGTAAAATCCTCCATTGGAGGTCAACAAATTTTTTGGTTAACGGTGGTTTGTATAGTGCCCTCCACTCTGGTTTAATATCATCATTAAAACCCAATACACTTCGCCATGGGGTGTCCACTCTCCCATTCAGTTTTTTCTTATTTAAAACTTTAACGCAGGCTTTGTACAGAAGCTTACTGGACACTGTCTCAATGTTCATGTCACTGCTGAACTCCAGGAGGGGGCCCCCACACCCATCTAGAACGAGAGACGTGTGTGTTCTGCTGCTGCTCTCACGGATAGAACGGTGCGCTGATACGTCATTTTAACGCAAACCAAAGACTTTCTTATTATTGCCATATAATATTGTATATAATATTCAGGGACTGTTATGAATATGAGTACAAATTATTATAACGTTTGGATCATGAATTAATTTTCACGCATGAATTTGTAAACATGCCGGAGTGTCCTTTTAATTTTGCATTCTCTGGCTCTAAATTTCTCTAAATTTTGCATTCTCGGGCTCTAAATCTCCCTCCATGGATATTTCCAACTCCCAATGTTGACTTGAAACTTTTATAGCTAAAGAAAGAATGGACTGAAAAGAATGCTGATAATATCGGATATTTGGTTCATGAATATATTAAGCGGAACTGATGCAGTGTACATATCAGAGTTTGATGTAACCATATGCAAAAGAATTAATGATAAATTATCCGTATTTACAGCTGAAGTAGTATCCATAATATTAGGGTTGCAATGGATAGAAGAAGTAAGACCTCAAAGAATAAAGAATAATCATTTGTTCTGACTCTGTTGCAGCTCTCAATAGCTTGAACTCAACTGAAACAATAAGAGATGATTTATTGAAAGAAATATCCATGATAATGCTAAGAATAGAGAGAATTGCAATCAGTGTAAAATTTTGTTGGGTTCCAGCTCATATTGGTATGGAGGGCAATGAGAAAGCAGATTTGACTGCAAAGAATGCACTGAAATTACTGCAAAGAATGCACTGGATGAGGAAATAATACTGGCCTAAAATCAACCCTGTTTTTAATGGGAAAATGCATATCAGATAAATGTGATACCTGTAATGTTCCAGAAAATGTTGAGCATATCATAATGAAGTGTAAAAAATATAATTCAGAAAGGAGCATCTTGAGAGATAAGATATGAGTTGGAACAAGAATGGAGTTTGAAGGGGATTTTGGGAACAGATGAGAAAATGTGGGAATGTAGTAAGGCTCTCCTTAATTTTATTAAAGATACAGGGTCAGAGCACAGGATATGACATAATTTTTTAATTTATTATTATTTTTCACTTTTATTTTTTGTATTAAGCACATGAAGCCCTGAAGTTGCACACGCCGGTACAGTAGGTGGCGGGATGCACCTGAATAAGTTGGCTGCAACCTGCCATAAAAAGTCAGAGAGAGAGAGAGAGAGAGAGAGAGAGAGAGAGAGAGAGAGAGAGAGAGAGAGAGAGAGAGAGAGAGAGAGAGAGAGAGAGAGAGAACGAGAACGTGGGCTGCCCACACTCCAGTCCAGTAGGTGGCGGTAATGCGCTTTAAGTTAAAACCGCCATTAAAACCAAAAGAAGAAGAAGAATAGGGAACGTGGGGGAATTTTTGAGCATTTAGTTTTGTGTGCAGCTGATAAGTGGTTTCGTGTTCTGACTCACATTGCTTTCAATACTTCTACAATTTTCACCTTGTGTGTATTGTTTCGCAGTTTAACGGGGCTTGGACAGGTAAGCAAGAGTGCACTCATACGTTGTGTAACATGTAGGAAAACTAACGGTCTAAACACCCTAGGAAAGGGGTGAGTGCCAATCCATATATTTATGTTTACAAGGGAAGACTAGTGTAGTTAGACAATTTAGGGTTTGCTTTTGTTTATAGATGAGTGTGTGCCAAACCCGAGAATAGGGAAGCCTATTTTGTTATGTTTTATTCTTTTCTTTAGCACCGCTACAGTCCAGCACACTCTTTGTTGTTAAACGCTCACTCACTGTAAATATGTATGTCCTGTGTCTTGTATGTTAATGTCACTAAGTGTTTTGCACAAATAGAAAAGAAACAAAGCACTAGAAAAGAAAAAATGCGGTCACTGGTCCTCTAATTGGTAGGTGGCGTTGTCACTGAAAACCTATGGTCCTAGAAATGCAGTCCTAGGACTGCAGTCGTGAAAATGCAGCCTCCGGTAGTGCTCCAGCAGTGCTCCAGCACTCACTGGAAGACTACCTTACCCACCATTGCTTGAGAACTACAGCAACCTACGGCAACTCAAATAGCTCAAAATACACAGCACGTTGGCATTTTGCACTAAATGACAAAAAAGTAATATCTTTCCTGAAATTTCAATGAATATTTTTACTTGTAATTATAGGGAGAACGTTTGGTTCAAATGTAATTGTTTGAAAGTAATAGTGTTTTGATTAATGATTTAATTTTGAATGAATGATTTAAGTAATTTCTTGTGTGCTTTATTAGACAATTTTGAATAAATGAACAAGACATTCTGTAGAAGTAATCAGTTTTAATATTTCAAAATTGATTTAGCCTCATACACTGTTAATTACAATAACTAGCTGAAAGAACTTGCTAAAAATAGAACAAAGACTTGAGAGTTGATTTGGACTTGGACCTCAGGGACTTGTGAAAATGTCTGCTCTATAGTTATTGGTTATATAGCCAAGTCATTTGCTGTCACCGAGGCATTTCAGATCCTAAACAACCAGTACCAACTGGAAAGCTTCTATTAATTACCAGATACCGGATTACCTGATAAGACAGTCATTGTGATAAAGGTCCATATTTGATAGAAATAATGATTTAATTTGTGTGGAGTAGGAAAAATTACATATCTTTCAATTATTTTTTTTTCATATGGTTATAAACTTGTCATGACCAATATATATTCCACATATGTGTGATGCATACAGTATAACATATACTTTCATTGCCAGCCTTAATAGGTGTGTTAGAGCGTGGAACGCACTGAATCACCAGAGTGATGGACTCCAGCACCCTGGCAATGGAATTAATAACCCCCTGGTGTACAGTGTTAGTGGAACAGTGCAAAGTAATAATGTTATGAAATTTTTATTTGGATTAAAGTTGATGGATTCCCTTATAAGCACTTGAAAAGGGATATACTGTGGTTCACACCAACCTTGCCTTTATTGATGTAATATTATATGTGACCTGCTAGGTGGCACACAGTTCCACTTATTTCAATATAGAGGATGGAGGCAGAGCGCTGAACACTTAATAGCTTGCAATAAATACAGGGTCCACTGGTGGTGACCAAACAAGATCAGTAGCTAACTGTACACTTCTTACAACAAAAATTCAAAACAGCATTTAGATTTGTCTCTAATGAGCAAGGCAATGGTGACAAGGAAAAACTCCCTGAGATGATACAAGGAAGAAACCTTGAGAGGAACCAGACTCAAAAGGGAACTCATCCTCTTCTGGGTGACACTGGCTAGTGAGAATATAAATCATTACTCTTATACAATTGTGTACTATAGAGTTAAGCAATGCTAAATTTGTTGGAAGGATCTTCAGCTTTAAGAATTTTAGCTTTAATATCCAGGTAAAATTATCCACTGTATAAATAATGAGACTTGAGCATGGCTTTTAGTAAGTGCAATCATTGGGCTGTCCAAGTGAGAACATCTTTCATTGCACTAGAGCTATACCTGCTGGAAACTAAACTGAAAAAAAAAAAAAGATTTGTAAATAAAATGTTCATGTTTTCAAAAGAACTTTGAGGAATACTTTAGTGTTTAAGTGTAACTTACAATAACCTTACAAGGTTGTATAAATGTGCACACTGTTTTACAATGGGGCATGTGAATGTGATCAGAATTAACCAGTCAACATTCAAACTCATGTTCAGAAGTAATGGTCATATCAATATCATCAATGAAGTGATTCTGATTAACCACAAATAAAGATCAGCTGTTTCTGTAGGATCTTCTTGGTTGGATCCAACCACTGAAGCCATAGATTGCAAAAAGCTTTCAAAGCATGTACAGGATCTCATTGTTGAAAGGTATCAATCAGGGGAGGGGTACAAATGAATATCCAAAACCTTAGATATACCAAAGAGCACTGTGAACGTGAATTTGGCACCACAGTGAATCCACCAAGAATAGGATATTCCAAAATAGATGAAAGGACAGTCCTATTGAAAACATTTTTGCAAGGAAGAGTGGAATAAAATTGCTAAATCAAGTTGTACTAAGTTTGTACAGTAGACTGAGTTCTCTATTATAAGAAAAGGGTGCTTTAAAAAAGTGTTAATTAAGGGGTTTGCAACCAGGTTAGTGAGGTGTGTGGGTGGTGATGTTTTTGTTCCCCTTGCTGTTGTTTTGTTTTTTTGTGTGTTATTTATTTATTTTATTGATGTCTGATGATTAAGGAAATTTTCTTAGGTCTAATTAAGAATGAAATTGGGTCTAAATTAAATAAAATTGAACTGATTTATATTTTTGTAAATGTGTTTTATTGTATTATAAAAAACTATTAATATCTATTTATTTTATTTTATTTTATTTTATTTTATTTATTTATTTTTAATAAATGCTTTCATTCAAAGCTCAGGGCACATCAACCACAACTATGACCTAACCTACTACTACAACTCCTTCTACATCTCCCACTACAATACCAACTAATTCAAATAAAGTCACAATTTTATCTGTTCAGAGCTACTTATAATTTGAAAATATGGGGTACTTCGGTATACTCTAATGTGGGGGTGCCCACACTTTTTTTGACTTGCGAGCTACTTTTAACATGACCAGTCAAAGAGATCTACCTATACTAAAAATGTGAAACATATATTTATTTATATATACTGAGTATTCTACAAATATATATACACACACAATATATGTTCATGTACCTTGCATAACTGCATGAGCCCTTATGGCACACTACAATTCAGTACATTTTTGGTCATTACCTTACTCTGATGACTTACACTGAATAGAATCAGCCAGGGTTGCATAGTCCGGACAGTAGCTGCTAGTAGCCAGCCTCAAGCAGGCCTCCAAATGATGATCAGTCGTTGTGGAACGGTATTTGGACTTAATAATCTTCATGTGGGAAAAGGCTGACTCACATAAATAAGTAGAGCCAAATAATACAGTGAAGGAGGTTGCACATTTCCTCATGTTTGGGTACTTTTCCCCTGTGAGTAAGTTCCAAAACTGTCCATGAGCCCTGGACTTCAGCTGAATGTCACTCTGTAGTTTCAAAATCTCATCCTCCACTTCAGACGAGTTCAGGTGAAACAGTGTTGCAATTTTCGATGCGAGTGAATCAACCTCAACATTGTCCCTAAATGGGTAGCACATGAATGTAGCGACTGGCTCCAGTAAAGCAAAGTCTTAAAAGCGTCTGTCAAACTCTGACCGACAGCTGTCAGTCTGCTCCGTGTAGCGTGCAATGTTAAATTGTGCACAAACCTTCCGCGGCGTCTCCAGCTCTGACGCGAGGTTTTGGAAGTTCCCAAAATCATGGCGCTGCAGCTTTGAGGACAGAAGTTGCATTTTCCGTTTAAAGGCATTAACTGAGCCGATCATATTGACCACGGTTTTGTCTTTTCCTTGCAGCTCCAAATTAAGCTCATTTAACATGTTGGTCAGATCGGTTAAAAATGCCAAGTCCAGCAGCCACTGATCATCATTGAGTTGAGTGTATTCTGCATGTTTAACAGCAAAAAGAAACTCCCTTATCTCCGGACAGAGCTCTTGAAATCTCTGCAGGAATATACCCCTACTAAGCCATCTCACGTCAGTGTGTAGCAGGAGCTCAGAGTGGCGCAGTCTGCCTTCTCCAGATGCGCACGGAACAGCCGTCTGTGAAGTGATCTAGCACGTATAGAACAGGCGATCTTTGTTGCCACATCCATGATCTCTTTCATGTTTAGCATTTTTGCGCATAAGGCTTGTTGGTGTATTATGCAGTGGTAATTAAGGAAGTCAGGGAAAGCATCGTCTTCCCTGCACTTGGCAATGAATCCATTTGTGCTGCCAACCATTGCGGGCGCACCGTCCGTGGTGACTGATATCAATTTGCACACTGGAGCTTGGTTTTGTCAATGAAGTCTTTAAAAGACTGAAAATGTCCTCTCCCCGCGATTTCGCTCGCTAGCCTTTAGCGCTGGCGCGTTTGATCGCACACACGTGGTGAGAGAAAAGACGAGATCTCAGACTGGCTGCCCTGTACGTCAACGCTAACATCTATTTTTTTAATGGCGATCTACCCGCACTTCCTTTGCGGTCGATCGCAATCGACGTATTGGGCACCCCTGCTCTAATGTATTAGAAATATAAAATCAAAGTAAATAACTACTGAGTAAATAATAATAATAATTAAAAAATACAATCACATATTCTAGCCAGTTTTCTGATTCACTCAGTGAATGAAACGAGTTTTAAATGAGATGAAACGTAAGTGTTCTTAAATATGTTCTTAAATAATGTGTTGCACATTTCACAGCTATTAGTAGCTATCTTTCATAGCTACTAATAATTTGCAATCTCTTCTGAATATATGGGGAGCTTTGGTGTACTATAAAGTGCATTAGGAATATTTGCTAATTTCAGCACTGTTGAATAAAAATGGAACTAACAAAATCTCACATAAAACCTAACAAGTAATAAGCATTCAAACTAACGTAGATAAATTACTAGTAGGATAAAAGTAAACTAAATATGCACTTGAGCCCTGATTTACCACCGTCCCAAATAATGTGTGCATGTGAACTATATAATACAGATGTTCAAGTTTAATACATCCCCTCCGGATGTATTAATCTGCACACACATTCACCATTGTCAATGTGAATTTCAGGTTTAGAAAATTGTGATATTAATCTGTTTGCATTGACACAGCTGTTTTCCCAAACTTTTAAGTAAAAACACATGCTAGCTAATCAGAAAATAGTGCTAAACTGTAACTTTCTTGATTTAGAGTACATGGAACATAATTTGTTTTTAGAGTAAAGCTTTAAAGCTACACTACATGTATCTTTCTAGGGAAAAACATACATATTAAAAGCACAAAATGAGTACCTTTTTAAGGGTAGTACCCTAGTGACAAGGAACGGTACAGTTTAGTACCTTTTTTATTTGTTTTTTTTTCTCTCCCCCTTTTCCTCTTAGGACTGCAGGATGACACATGAAATTCAATTTATTTTTCAACATTAAAATTCAAAATATTTGTAGTAATATTTTATTACTGTTCACATACTTATCAATTGTTTAGTGGTTAAATGGCACACTTATATAGCACTTTTATCCAAAGCTCTTTACACTGTCTCATTCACCCATTCACACACATGGTAGCAGAGCTGCCATGCAAGGCGCTAACTTGCCATCGGAAGGAACTTGGAGTTCAGTGTCTTGCCCAAGGACACTGCGGCAGGTGGAGTTATGTGGGCTGGGACTCGAACCGCCAACCCTACGGTTAGTGGATTAGTGGACAACCCGCTCAACCACCTGGGCCACAGCCTGTTTGGAATGAAAATGAAAATGAAACAATGCCATGTGCATAAGTTTGGCTCCTGATTTGTACAATATTCTGAACTTGTTGCACACTTAAAAAAATAAATAAATCCGCTAATAAAATATTGGAAAGGTGGAAACATGGTTAAAACCATGAGTAGTAGACAAGTTAATGTTAAAAACATTACTGGAACATAACCATTGTATTGAATGGTACAGAAAATTTGAAAGTTGCCTTTAGAGCATTTACTAAGATGTTCCCCCTAAATGCTAATGTTTTAATCAATCAACTATCTATGTATCTATCTATCTATCAATTTTTTTTATTTTATTTTAATTTCAATGTCGTATTTAGCGTATCTCCCATCATACTGCAACCTGTATGAGAGCATTGGTTATTGTAACCTATTTCACTTTTTCAAATCATTGCTTTTGCATTTATTTTAGATTGTAATAAAGTTATAATGACAATTTTTGGGAGACAATTAAAGGTAACTGTGATTGGTAGTTAATAATTAATTATGATTTTTCAACAATGAATGAAGCAACAATGTTAATAAACATCAATTAATAAAGCCTGCTTAATGAGAACTGTCTCTTGTCTCGGTCTCTTCCTTGCTAATTTTCTTACTAAATTTACCAGTTTGCCACTTCAATTTGTAATATATTGGAGGCATGAGTCATGATGCAATATCCGTTAGTCAGGCTTGCCAAGTAACAGAATATATGTACATAGTGTTACATAATCAGAATACAAAAACCTGTCGACTAAAATTCATTACAGGTACATTTTGTAAAAAAATGGGTTGCTTGACAATAGCAGCAAATGACAGCTGTCCTGAGTCGAAACAATGCTCATGGCTATATGAGGTCATTTGTAATTTCATGTGAACACACTGCTTCATATTACATGGCCATTCAAATGTGTAAATGATGGCAGAAGGTACACTTGTGGCATCTAATATTTCATGTTATTCCATGGACATTCAAAAGAATGTAGGAATTTCTATAATATATAAAATTTATGTGGTACTAATAGTGTGTCTTTTTCAGTGTATTAAAATCTGCATTCATAGTAACATTTATTTTGAACGCTATTAAGACATCAGTAAAAACAGAATACGGTCACCCTAACTTTTGTGATGTAATGTTACCTGCATCAGAGACAGTGATCTTTTATTTCTTTATTTTCTTAAAACAAATCCAAACATTGAAAAAAAATTAAGCTCTAAGAAAAAGTATTTTAGATCATACTGCTTTTGTCTTGACTATTTACATGTGACCTTGAAGTAATACAAAAAGTAATCAATTACATTACTTTGATATTGTGACACTTGAATTACTTTACTGGTGTAACCAAATACATTTTTAAAGTAACCCTTCTAACCCTGTCTATGGTAATACACTATTTAGTGTGGGAGTGTGTAGTTTTGCATATAGACAAATAAAAACAAAACAAAACAAAAAAAAACAGGGTTTGTTATGCTCATTGTACACACTTGAAGAAAATCTCTGGTCTGTCTGAGTGGAGAATTGGTGAAGTGAAAGAATAAAAGGTTTAAGACTAACAAGCGAGAATAAAGAATGGTGTCAGAAGTTGTGGCTTTATATACTAGCCTGAGTCATGTCTCATATGTTGATCTTTTGGATGTAGATTTTGAAGCCATTGTAGCTAGAGGCAACTGTGGAAAGGAGAAAAACTCCCTGAGCTGCCATGAGGAAGAAACTTTGAGAGGAACCAGATTCCAAAAGTAACCCAGCTACTTTGGTTGACACCAGACAATGGGATTATAGACCTGTACAGTATACAGGTGTACAAAAACTAAAGACAAAAAGTGAAGTGTCTAGGGGAAGCCATCCACCAAAAATTAGTGACTGGGTAAAGATGGTATAAGTCAGATAAGTAACCAAGCAGCCGAGGAATACTTTGAAAGAGCTGAAGAAATCCACAGTTTAGATGGGAGAAGCTGTTCACAGGACAGTTATAGCTATAGGACAATCATATTGTACTTTTTCAGTGGTGAGCCATAAGAAATCCCATTGGGAATTTGCCAAAAGTCATGTTGATGACTTGACAAAGAGGGGGAAATGGTCTTTGGTCTGCTAAGACCAAAATTGGGCATTGTGGCCCCTAAAACTGATCATCACACATAGATCACCATTCCCACAGTGAAACATGGTGTTGGAAGCATCATGTTAAGAATGATCTATGATCTCTTGGTCGTGCCTCTGAGTATTTACCTCCTCTTCTCCTGTCCTTTCTATTTATTAACAATAGATTTAATGGTTTGGTATATTATTTATATAACTGACTGATACTTTTCCACAACTTTATTCTGGACTTGTTTTGAGACCTTCTGTGGTGGTGTTTTTTTTGTATGATTCTGTTTGTTTAGGTATGTTCTCTAGGGACTTCCAGGACCAGATGTATTTGTATTGAGATGACACTTTAGTTGCACTTTAACTATGTGACTTCTGATGTCTACTGGTTGTACAGGAACCTGAATCATGAATAAAACTACTGAACTAAAGGCTGAGAGATTAAATGACGCTAGAGAAACAATTCTATGCATGGTTGTGTTTGGGAATTCTTTGAATGTCTTAATACTTTATTAAGTATTAATGTCTTAATACTTTATCCTGAACCTACTCCAGGCAGGAATATACCCTGAATAATTTTCTATAAATGTAAATCACAAGTTTAAATTAATGCACTCATTCAAATATGCTATCATTTCTATAGTAAAAACTATAGTAACACAGGGACTATTATCTCATAATAAACTGATTAAAAACGTTTTGCTATTTAATAAGGGACATTTATATATTTTTTAATGTTGAACTTTGAGACAGAGAAAAAAGAGAGGCTGTTGATGGAAGGACTGTTAATTGTTGTTTATTATGGAACTACAAATGGATAAAAAGTATAATGTAATTAATTAATAAAAAAAATTGTTAACAGCACACATCATTACGTCCCCATGCCACGCCGTCCGACGTTCCCTCCAGAAATTCACGTATCAACATACAGTTCGTCTTCGTTATGGGACCGTATACAGTTTTGGGTGTTTCATTTTAAATTTTACGAAAGCTTCAAGTGCAGTTAATTTTTTGTCATGGTATACGTGCAAACAGACGACTGCTTGAAGCCATGGGCTGCGTCCGAAACGTCATACTTACCTACTATATAGTAGCTGATATGCATGTATTTCTCCTACTATATAGTAGGTAAGTATGCGGTTTCGGATGCAGCCGTGCTCTCTTGTTTGCCGTCAAACAGTTGACCACTGCCGTGTGTATGTGTCCTGTCGCAAAATGTGGTGAAAACTCCGACACGCCGTTAATAATGTGATTAAGATGTGTACATGTCTATAATGCACGTTGATAATGCGACTAAAACAGGAATACTCCACATGTATACTTAACTTGACTTTTTCAGTGTTGTCTTGAAATGATATCAGTGATCTGTACATATACTTCCATTGTTGAAAGAAAAGTTATCACATGTGGCATAAATTAAATGCAGAGGTTTATTTATTTATTTATTTATTTATTTTATTTGTTTAGTTCATTTACAGGAACTGCTGCTATTGTATGTCATTGAGATTGACAAGTTCCAAAATGAGATTAGAAGTGGATCCTGGGTGTCTGTGAACTCATGTATGTGGAATTATACTACTGCAACTATATAAGGATTATGGCACATGCTGAATTTGATTATTATTAATTATTATCATCAATGTTCTGTAATAAAAAAAAATCCTTGAGATGCCGATAAATTGCATATAATTATATAATCCATTGCTATAAATATCATGCTGCATGCCTTTCTGCAATCCTAAGAATGTAAGTTTCATTTTGTCTACAGTGAAGTGTTTACTGCTTGCCACAACAACTGTTTTTGTTTTGCATGAACTATAGAAGCTTGAGATTTCACAATGACACAGCTGAATATTTTCATATAAAAGCACCTCCTGAAGTATTCTATCCCTTTTATAGCACAGCAATTTCTTCATTAAAGAATGTCACATCATCCTTTTTATCTGTTACATTTAATTTTGTGGAATATCCACAAAACATTTTTTCAAGAGGTTATAAACATTCCCTCGTCAGCCTCTCTTTTTTCTCTGTCTTGAAGTTTATCAGACAGAAAAAAAACCAGCTTGTTACCAGGAATTCACAACCTGCTTGCATGGGATACTTAAAAGTTACTTAATGTTTGCTAAGCACTGACACTGGAGACTTCTTCCATAAAATGTTAAATAAACATCTCTTCACAGAAAAAGTCACCATGTAAACTCTGGCATACAAGTACCCTTGAATGAGCGGTTACTATAGAAACAACATATTAGAATTTATTACATTAATAAGCTGTTGTTTAAAGTGCTTATATTTATGAATTTTTATATATTGATATACATTGATGTCTTAGATGGTCAGTATTGTCATTAAATTATTATATAACCCATTCATATCCTTTCAGGTTTTAAAGAAAAGTCTCCATGTGTGGCATAATATTTTAACCATGTGCAGCAACTAACCTCATAGAGGCACTGGTTACAAATAAGACCTGGGCTCTAACAGTGTATAAACAAAAGCATAGCAATAAATTTCAGCTAGTTTGTAAAATTTATTTGTCACAAATTATTTGTTGTTTTGTTTTGTTTTCTTGGTGAATTTTAGCACTTTTTGTTTAGTTTTGGTAATTTATACATTTTGGCATTGCAGTTTCTTTGTACACCGGCCTCCACCATGTGAAAGAGTGTTCTCTAAGGCAGGGGAAGTACTGTCAAAGAGGAGTAATAGATTCAGCCCCAACACTGTCAAACAACACTTATTTCTCAATAAAAATAATTAAAAACTTCTTTGTCACCTTTCTGTCATTCTCAGAGTTACACAAGCACTATCACTGCCAAGTCTTATAAGTACATTTAATAACCAGATGATCCCATCTCACAGTGTCCTTATTCACATTTTAGTCCAACATGTTATAATAATAATATATTGTTTTGTCCATGTCAAAATGAATGATTTTCATTCAAACATATTCACTTATACCCAGTCATACAAGTAATATGAAGAATACAAATAATTTCAGGCAAAATACCTGCCATGCAACTCTGTTAGTCATATATGTATACATTATTCTTGTGATACATCATATTGAATTATATTAGTTCATACTGGCATTTATTTCCATACTTTAATCGGTAAATGAGTTTATCAGAGGGAGAGATTCACACACACACACACAAAACACAACACCCAATTAAGAATTACAGTAAATTTTTTGCTTCTCCCTTGAAGACATACAAGCACACTACACCTATCCAGCCTCCAAATATGTCGAAATATATAGTTCCCTCTGGAAAATATTGTAGCAATACGGGCAATTATAATATTTTTTCACTTTACATTGAAGACATTTCGACTTGAGAGCAAAAGATGAATATGGGATGATATATTAGAATTTCAGCTTTCATTTACTGATATTTACATAGATATGTAAAACAACGTACAACATGGTACCTTGTAGGTAAGCTACAGTATAGGAATAGATAGTCTTAAAGTAATTTAAGTTAATGACACTTAATATATGGGTGCATATTCCCTGCTTACAATAACTGCATCAAGCTGGCAACACACTGATATAACCAAACTGACGCATTCTTTTGTGATGTTTTTCCAGGCTTGTGACGTGGCTTTTTTAAGTTGTTTGTTTTGGGGGTTCTTCACTTGGTGAAATGCATACTCAGGTTTGGTGATTGACTTGGCCAGTTTAAAACCTTCCACCTTTCCCCTCTGCAGTCTTTTGTAGTGTTGGCAGTGTGTTTTGGGTCACTGTCTTGCAGCAAGATGAAGTTCCTCCTAATGAGATTAGATGCATTTCTCTGTAAATTGGCAGACAGAATGTTTCTGTAGACCTCTGAATTCATTCTGCTGCTACCATCAGGAGTTACATCATCAATAAAGATTAGGCCTATCCATCACTTTTGTAGAGGTTAATCTTGGTTCCAGCACTTATGGCTCATGTCTGTATTTCTTTGCAAATTCCAATTGGGCCTTCCAATTCTTACTGCTGATGAGTAGTTTGCATCTTCTGGTATGGCCTCTATATTTTTGCCTTTGAAGTCTACTTTGAACAGTGGATTGTGACACCTTCACCCCTGCCCTGTGGAGGTTCTTGGTGATGTCACTGACTGTTGTTTTTGGATTTTCTTCACAGCTCTCACAATATTTCTGTCATTAACTGCTGTCATTTTCCTTGTCTGACCTGTTCCATGTCTGGTTGTTAGTACACGATTGGTTTCTTTCTGTTTCAGGACATTCCAAATTGTTGCTTTGGCTATGCCCAATGCTTGTGCAATAGCTCTGATAGATTTTTCCCTTTTTTCAGCTTCAAAATGGCTTGCTTTTCTCCCATAGACAGTGCTCCGGTCTTCATGTAGGCAAAACCTAGGGCTCAAATCAAGAGAAGATATATAGAGCTATTAATTGTTTAAACAATCAATCTAACAGGGCACCCCTGGACAACAAGAAACACTTGTCACATGTTCCAATATTTTTGATCACATAAAAATGAGTGGGTTCAATCAAAAGGTGCCATGTTCTAAGGTGTTTAACATCTTTATGTAAATATGATTAAATGAATGCTGCAATTCCTATATATTGTCTCATAATCTCTTGATCTCAAATCTAAATGCTTTCAATGTAACTCAAAAGAATTGGCCTTGCCATTCCAATATTTTCAGAGGTCACTGTATATTCTCAACAGAAAAGCATTTGTTCTGTCGTCAGGAGTTTGTGAGTTTAAATACAGATGATGCCACAACCATCCCGGGGCCAGGATCCAAGGGAGCAAAATTGTCCATGCTCTCTGGATGGGAGGGATGGCATAGGCTCACTCCCTGTCAATCACAGCAACACTAGCCAACAATATACAGTTCGTCTTCGTTATGGTACCATATAGAGTTTTGGGTGTATCATTTTTAATTTTACGAAAGCTACATGTTTACATGTACATGTTTATAATGCACGTTTATAATGCAACTAAAATAGGAATACTCCACTTCGATTTGTGTTTACTTCGAGTATGACTTTAGCCGGATTAAAGTAATCAGTAATTGTTGTTTACATGGCAGTTTCTTAATCAGAGTATTGACTTAATCGGGTTACTATCGGAATATTGTTGTCCATGTAAACGTACTGATTGTCTTGCTGCATAATCCAGTTGCGCTTGAGTTTCAATTTACGGACTGAAGACCAAACATTCTCCTGTCTGATTTTTTGCTAGAGAGCGGAATTCATGTTTCCTTCAATTATGTCAAGTTGCCAGGCCCTGAAGCAGCAAAGCATCCCACACAATCACACTTCCACCACCATGCTTGACCATAGGTATGATGTTATTTTTGTGGAATTCTGTGTTTTTTTTATGACAGATGTAACGGGATCCCTGTCTTCCAAACAGTCCCACTTTTGACACATCAGTCATCAGAGCATCTCCCAAAAGGTTTGAGGATCATCAAGGTGTATTTTGGCAAAATTCAGACGAGCCTTAATGTTCTTCAGGGTTAGCAGTGATTTTCACCTCACCACTCTTCCATTGTTGCCATTTTTGCCCAGTGCCTTTCTGATAGTGAAGTCATGAACCTTTATTGATGCAAGAGAGGCCTGTAGTTCCTTTGATGTTGTCCTTGGCTCTTTTGTGACTTCCTGGAAGATTAGTTGCTGTGGTCTTGGAGGAATTTTGGAAGGTCTGCCACTTCTGGGAAGGTTCACTACTGTGCTGAGTTCCCATTCCATTTGGAGATAATGGCTCTCACTGTGGTTGTTTGGAGTCCCAGAGTCTTTGAAATAGCTTTGTAACCCTTCCCAGACTGATGTATATCACCTTCTTCCTCATCATTTCTGGGATTTAATTAAATTTTGGCATAGTATGGGTCAAGACTGGGTAAGACCTTTTAACCAACTTCATACTCTTGTAAAATTTCTATTTAAATGTTCACTTAATTGAACAGGGCTGGCAGTAATCAGGCTAGTCCAACTGAACCACATTATGAATGTAGTTTCATGGACTTGGGGAATTAGTAACTACAGGGGCAAATACATTTTCAAACAGGCCCAGTTGGTATTTGTACGTGAGCATCAAAGCCTTGAATTTGATGCGGGAGGCTACAGGAAACCAGCAGAGGAAAACGAAGAGGGGTGAGACGTGGGTCCTTTTCAGCTGGTTGAAAACAAGGCATGCTGCTGCATTCTGAATCATCTGAAGGGGTATGATGGAGCTGGCTGGGAGGCCAGGGGAGTAGTGCATTGCAGAAGTCATGTTTTAAGATCACAAGAGCCTGGACTAGTAGCTGTGTGGCATGATCAGTGAGATAGGGTCTGATTTTCTTGATGTTGTACAGAATGAACCTACAGGACCATACACTTGTTGACCCCAAGTTTTCTGGCTGTCCTGGTTGGCTTGAATGTGGTTGAGCCAAGCTCAACCAGTGAGGTTGTGGGTGATTGTGGGGCAGGTAGGGATGACAAGAAGCTCAGTTTTTGCCAACATTCGCTTAAGGTGGTGTTTCTTCATCCAGTCTGAGATGTCAGACAGGCAGACAGAGATGTGTACTGAGATCGATTGATCTTCAGGCTGGAACGACAAATAGAGCTGAGTGTCATCAGCATAGCAGTGATATGAGAAGCCATGAGACCCAATCACAGGCCTCAGATATGTAGTATAAATAGAAAAAAGCAATTGACCCAGAACTGACCCCTGGGGAACCCCAGCTGTGAGTTGCTGAGATTCAGATACCCCTCCCCTCAATGATACCTCAAAAGATCTGCCTGAGCGATAGGATTCCACCCCGCACAGGGTCGTTCCAGTAATGCCTAGACCGAGGAATTTACTTCAAGACTTATTCGTTCCTATACTTTTGCACAAGCAAATGAATTGGCCTTGCTGCACCAATAGTTTCAGAGGGGACTGTATATATTAACCTCTGCTTCCACACTAGATAACCAACATGCTGTCAGCTTCTGAATTCATATATCTAAATATATAATATAAAGTGGTTATTGAAAGCTTGGGAACCTTATAAAATGTTCTATATTTTAGCATAAATATAACTTAAAACATCATCAGTCCTAAAAGTAGATAAAGAGAACCCAATAAAACAAATGAGAAAAAAAATTGTATAATTGGTCATTTATATTTTGATGAAAATGATCCAATATTACATATCTGTGAGTGGAAAAAGTATGTGAACTTTTACTATCAGTATCTGGTGTGATCCCTTTGTGCAGCAATACCTGTAATGAAACATTTCCAACAAGTTTTGATCAGTCCTGCATATTGCCTTGGAGGAATTTTAGCCCATTCTTCAGTACAGAACAGCATCATCTCTGGGATGTTGGTGGGTTTCCTCACATGAATTGCTTGCTTCAGGTCCTTCCACAACATTTCTATTAGATTAAGTTCAGGACTTTGACTTGGCCATTCCAAAATATGAACTTTATTCTTCTTTAACCAATCTTTGGTTGAATGACTTGTTGCTTAGGGTCATTGTCTTGCTTCCCCACTTTCTCTTGAGACTCAGTTCATGGATAGATGTCCTGATGCAGTGTTTTCCTTTCTCCAAACATAACACTTCTCATTTAAACCAAAAATGTATATTTTTCCAATAAACTTCTGGCCTGTCCACATGAACTTTATTAAAGTGAAGATGGGCAGCAATGTTCTTTTTGGAGAACAGTGACCTTCTCCTTACAACACTGCCATGCACACCATTGTTGTTCAGTGTTCTTCTGGAACTCATGAACATTAACATTAGCCAATGTGAGAGAGGCCTTTACTTACTTAGAAGTTACCCTGTGTTCCTTTGTGACCTTGTGGACTATTACACGTTTTGCTCTTGGAGTGATCTTTGTTGGTCGACTACTCCCGTGGAGGGTAACAATTACCTTAAATTTCCTCAATTTGTACACAATCTGTTTGACTTTGGATTGGTGGATTCCAAACTCTTTAGAAATGAGTTTGTAAACTTTTCCAGCCTGATGAGCGACAACTCGTTTTCTGAGGTCCTCAGAAATCTCTGTTTGTGCCATGGTACACTTCCACAAACACGTGTTGTGAAGATCAGACATTGATAGATCCCTGCTGTTTAAATAAAACAGGGCACTCACTCACACCTGATTGTTATGCCATTGATTGAAAACACCTGACTCTAATTTCACCTTCAATTTAACTGCTAAGCCAAGAAGTTCATATAATTGCCACTCACAGATATGTAATATTGGATCATTTTCCTCAATGCATAAATGTATAAGACCAAGTATAATATTTTTGTCTCATTTGTTTAATTGGGTGTTCTTTTTCTATCTGATGATGTTTTAGGTCATATTCATGCAGATATATAGACAATTCTAACTTTCAAGCACCACTGTATAAACCTTTAATGCTTTAATATACATTAGTGATCATATTCCATATTTGAACACTGACCTGCTTAAATAATAATCTTATTAATATTAATCAGCTTCCACATTTATAGCAGGCCAGGTACTCATACCTTCCATACCTAAATATTAACAGCTTCCAAAGCACAATTATAAACAGTACATGTGAATGTAAAGGAAAACAGAAAGAACACACCTAGCAGCAGACAGAGGCTGCATGAAACAGCTAACAGCAATCTCTTCACTTTTCTTCACTTAGTCATATGTTTGATTGCATGGTCAAGTACTTGAGAAATCCACCAGTATGGAGCTAATGTAAGGTGACAGCAAATCTTTAATATTATTTGCTTGTATGTGTTTTCCAATGTGATAATTACCAATGGAGCAAGTTGTTTATATGTTTGCATATGGGTTATTTTGAAATTGAAGACACAGGAACACCTATGGCTAATGACTAATCATTATTCTTCCATATTCTTATAAATATTTGAGTTCTGCTAGATATAAGTTTTCAGTTTCAAAGGATGCTTCAGGTGGATATACTGTTTTCCCTGTCTGCACAGATAACACATGCTTCAACTCAGTTGTAAACTATAAAGTGTTTCCAAACAGAATCAACTGTAACAAAGCAGGTGAAACTGTGCAGTGCAGGAGTCCTCTGTGACTGAGAGTGGGAAATTCATCTAGAAGGCACACCACCAGACCTTGAGGAGCCTTACACTTTTCAATTAAGCATAGGCTGAGCGGCTGGTGAATTAGTAGTGGGAATTCCTTTACACTGGCGGTGAGACCACAGGGAAGAATGTGCTCATTGAGGATGGGCTCCCTTTGAGCTCCATTTGGGCTTAAAATGGGTGAGAGCAGAGAGAAGGATTAGAGAACAAAAAGATCCTTCTCTGTCATCAAAGCGGATCTTCTGCATGGCTCATCCCTGCCCTACTCCATGCCCACCAGCAAGTCTTAGCATTACTGGGGATGGAGTGTTGCCTGAGACACAAAAAGAGAGATGGGACAGAAAGGAGAGGACATAAAGACTGAAAATAAAGATTGAGACTGAGAATATGTGTGGGAAGAAAGTAATATTGAGAAAAAGCATAGAGACCACATAAAACCAGACAGAAATAGAATGAGGAAGGAAAAGAGAGAAGTGGTTAAGAGGTGGGGTGCAGATTTCAAAGGTAATCTTTAACTCTAAGCCCTGCAGACAGACTGAATATCCCCTGCCGCTCTCTCTCTGCAGTTGTCTGGGCCAATATGTTGCTTTTTGCTCCCAGTAGTACTCCATTCTTCCTGCCCCTTTGTCCCCTAGGGCATATTAGGAGCATTATTCATGGACTAGCTAAGCACAAGGATGGAAAAGCCTTTGAATGGACTCAAGAGAGGGGAACATCAACTCTGGACCCCTGAAAAACAAATACCTGCTTTGTGTGAACAGCTCATCATGCCGGGTCAGGGTCGCACACGTCTGGACTTGTGCAGTTATCCAATACAGTAGCATCAAATTGTAATGTGGTTACCCTTTATGTAATTCTTTCTGTAATTTCTCTTTTCTGTTTTATTAACTGGTATCATATGACTTCCTACAGATGTAAATGTTACTGGGGTCTCATTTAATATGATAGTTCTTACTATCTTGAATGAGATATAAGACCTCAGCTGCTCAGCTATAATGTTTCATCATGTTACGTTTCATCCTTTAGATAAGTACTAGTCCTTTTGACTTTTTTTTTTTTTTTGAAGTGGAATGATTTATAAGACAACTGATTTAGTAGGAGTATGAGAGAAACATGACTGTTTTGTTCTGCTGTTCCTGACTTGTTCATAAATAGCAATACTTAAATACAATGAAGGCAAAATACATTAGTCAGTAGATTAATTAATTAATTAATTCATTCATTCATTAATCTTCAGTAACTGCTTTATCTTGGGATTCCTAAGGCAATTTAGTGTAGTCAATCCACATACTGACAATGACCCCATCTCAGGATCAAACCTGGGACCTGCTGCACAATGGTGCCACCCTAGTCAGTAGATTATTTCCATCACTGTTAGTTTTTTTTCCAAGTCTTATGTTAAGAAAATTAATAGAACCACTAGAAAATGAATAGCAAAACTTTCACAGGTCTTGTGAAGCAAGAAAAGCACAGGACCTCTAACTGAGTAAACTGAAACTGAGTAATGCAGTAATATAATAATTCTGTTCTGTGCAGAAGTCACATGGAAAGAAAAGATTATTTCAAAAGAATTAAATGAAAGGTTTCTCTCTCTCTGTCTCTCTGTATACATACTCTCACTGTCTTTAATAGGAACAATGAAATGATATTTATATTATACAGATATATACACTCACGGTCCATTTTAATAGGAACAGCTGTACATCTGCTCATTTATGCAATTGTCCAATCAACCAATTATGTGACAGCAACACAATGCAAAAAATCATGTAGATACTGGTCAAGAGCTTCAGTTAATATTCACATCAAACATCAGAATGGGAAATAAGTGTGATCTCTGTGACTAACCATGGTACCAGAAGGGCTGGTTTAAGTATTTCAGAAACTGCTGATCTCCTGGGAACACATGAGCAGAACACATGAAATCTTGAGCTGTATGAGCTACAACAGCAGAAGGCCACATCAGGTTCCACTACTGTCAGCCAAGAACAAGAATCTGAGGCTATCATCAGACTCAGTGAAACTGAACAGATGAAGACTGGAAAAAAAGATTTTTCCCCTAATCTTCAACTGTCCAGTTTGGGTGAGCCTGTGCCCACAATAGCCTCCGATTCTTGTTTTTGGCTGACAGAAGTGGAACCCATGTGGTCCTCTGCTCTTGAAGCAGGTTTGAGGTTTTCTGTATACTCAGATGATTTTCTGCTCACCATGGATGTAAAGAGTGATTATATGAGTTATTATATCCTTCTGGCAGCTCAAACCAATCTGGCCAATTCACTCCGACCTCTCTTGTAAACAACTTACAGCCATAGAACTGTAGCTCACTCAATGTTTTTTGGTTTTCACACCGGTCTCAACTTAGATCAACACAGGTATAAATCAGACTATTGTGTGTGGAAATTGCAGCAGTTTATGAAATACTCAAACCAGCCCATCTGGTACCAAAAACCTTGCCATGGTTAAGGTCACAGAGATCACACTTGTTCCCCATTCTGATGTTTGGGTGTGAATATTAACTGAGGCTCTTGACCAGTATCTACATGATTTTTTGCATTGTGTTGCTGCCACATGATTGGCCGATTGGATAACTGCATAAATGAGCAGGTGTAAAGCTGTTCTTCATAAAGTGAACATATATATCTGTATAATATAAATATTATATTTATTTGCTTTATCTTCATTTGAGGGAGCAAAACACAAATTTCCTATTGTAACTAAATGTTTTTAATGTTCCATTATTTTATTCCAATTAGCAAATTAGCAAAAATGTAACCCCCACCCCCACCCCCCACCCCTAGTACACACAAACACACACTGGCATACAAACAATGGCCAATAATAACTGTTAAATATTAAATTCATTGAGGGATGAGGTTATGACCTTTGCTTGATACATTGTCAGAGGTGTTACTCTGTCTTCATTACACCCATCATTACAGATTCCAGTACACATTTACAGGCCACTCAAACAATGAAAACAATTTATGGCCCAATATAACTGTTAGGAATAAAGGCCTCTCAGTCCACTCAACCTCACAGTGAACTAAGCCAGAGTTCGGATCCAATTAAAGGGGTCAGTTGTGAGCACATCCTGCTCTTGGACGAAGGACACAAGCAGAAATAGGGCTAGAGAAGGGGTGGAAGTTGAAAGAAGAACAAGAGATTATCCTTGCCTGAGGCTGTGTACCAAATACTCATTTCAAAAGCTTGAAATGAGTAAAATAGCAATTTCATTATTTCAAGAAGTAGTGCCTTGCTCCTAACAATAGTAATTAAACAGAAATCTGGTGCAACCTTAGTTTTTAATGGAGCTAAAATGTTTCTAAATTATATGAACATTTACAAATGTTCCACCCACTTAAGCGAATTCAACATAATTCATATATAAAAGTATTCTGTGTCCTTTTTCATTTTACATGCCTATGCCACTTGGAACATTGACTTTCCACTTGTAGGTTTTTGAATTCTCTTAAATGTTCTTCATCACAGCACTTTCACCATCACAATCAAATCCTGTAGGTTGCAGAACCTACAATACTTACTACTGGATTGAATTCAACTGAATTACATTAACTATATTGGCCCTGTAAAAGCTTTATTAAACTTGATCATTTATATGACCTTATAAATTATGAATAGGTACCTGAATAATTGGCACATCAAATGTACTGTTAAACTCCAAAGTTCTGCATCTTATCTAAAACTATACATGACAATGTGCTGATTTTAAAGTCTTAGTAATATTTCTGATCACTGCACACTACACCCAACTTACTATTGGGAAAGGAAATGCAAAGGATTGTAGCACTAACCTTTTGTCTAGTGAATCTGCCATTGTGTTGTGTCTTGCCTCTGTGGTAGGATGTGTGTGTATCCTCTGCCTCCAAAGGCCATGTCAGATAAAAGAGCAGGTTAACTGGTCAGTGTGTCATGAAAGGGGAAAGTGGGGTAAATGGTTCAGCCTGGGCATTACAGCCTGCAGCTACGTCACATAGCATAGTGCTAACCTCCAGGGGAACCTAGGTTTTTCAGCTTTGTATGCCTTTATGTTTTAGTCAGAGTATTTTTTATAGCTTTTTGCTAATTAATATTTTTTATTTTGTTTATCTATTATTTTAAAGCCTAATAATGAAATATATATATATCTTTTAAAGTGTTCAATGGATGGTAAAAGTCCTATCATATAATATACTATACAGATAATATAATATCCATGGGTTATGAATTTTGTTGTTTGATTATTCTAAATTAATCCTAGCAAATATCTAAGGGTTCTATTTTATTGAAATGGATAGTTTGTTAAGGGTGAGATTTTAACCATCATCCTACCAAAGTATTTAACATACAAGGACTACCGACTGGTGTCCCTGGGGACCCCAAGAATAAACTATTGTAATAAACAACCATCATAGCAAAATGTTAACTTATTTCTTCTTAAAACATTATTAGTTATGTAATTAATGTTATCTGAAAATAAAATCTGATTATTATTATTATTAATATAAATGTAATTCAAATTGAGATTTTTCAATTTGTACATAATGTAAAATGAATGTAAAATGAACTATGAACACCACATTCTACAGGCAGTTATAGCACACGATTTGGCTCATGCTATGCTCAGGGCATACTGACATGTGACAAGAGGAGCAAACATTTGCTACCTTCCTATCTTTGTTTTGGGAGCAAAGCTTACTCCTTTTTTGAGTAGATTTTCCAGCCGATCATTGGACGTCCACAGCAGCAGATGGAGTTTTCCTCACTCCTATGATGGTCATTGCTGCTCAGATTGGGGCTTGGAGCATGGCAGTATCAGCTCAACTCTTCATGTGTGGCATGATCATAGCATGCCCCAGCTGTCTCAGGTAGATCCGGCGATGTCGGCCACGTTCTGAAAAATCTGGGAAGTTCCCCATCCAAATGATGAAGGCATCTGTGTCTGCTGCATCTGTGTCTGTCTCCTTCAAAATGACTAACAGAGTGCCCCTACCCCTTTGATAGTTTCTGATACTTTAAATTATGACCTATGGGAAACATGAACTCAATAAATAGTTCCATTTATTAAAACTGCGTAGGCGGAATTGAGTGCTTTTGACTGACAAAACATTGATAGGTTTAAAAAGCACTAATTAAAACAGAAACTGAAACCAATCTGATATGAAGTCATTAGGAATAAATTGATTGACACGGTCATAAAAAAATGGAATGATACAACAAAGCACCTGTGAGATATGACAAAAAGTACACCTCAGGTGTGTGCAAGTACCCCAGTCGGTAGGATGAGAGTTAAACGTCTTTAAGTTTTAAATAAGATTAAAACCTTTAACTTTTTTTTCTAAACCTTTTCAAATTGATTTAATTTATGTTTAGATTGATTTATTTGGCAAATACTTTTAACAAAATCTAGTAACAATGTATTCTACAGAATGTATTCTAAGCACAGCTGAGCAGTCGCGAGTTAAGGATTTTGCTCAAGAACCCAACAGTTGCTCTCTGGCAGCTACAGGATCTATTTAATTATATTGTTAAAATATTATTACTTTGAATGTCATATTATTTGAGTATTATTAGCACAATAGTGTTATATTTTTTTGTTTTTAATGGACAATTCTTGAATAAAACTGATGACCAGTAGTTCTCCATGCGCAGATGAAAGACGCCTGAAGGCGTGAACAAGCGGCACTGATTAGAATACAGGAGCTGTCCGTCAGCTGTGGTGCTGAAAGTTTTCAGCGCACGTTATGAAGCAATAATTAGTGACATCTCTTCACAGTCATCTTATAAAGGTCTTGATGGGATGCACTTGATGGGGTTTTAAGTAAAATTGTTTGGAATTAAAATTGCTTCTACTCAGTTAAATCATGTCCACTTTTCAGTAGTTAATTCATTGGTCTAGAGTTCATATTGCTATTCAGGTTGCAAACATAAACAAGACGACGTCGGCAGTTCGTCAAGGTCCGAGTTTTCTAACGTTTAAAAATATCTGCGACCATATGCTTCCTTTAATAGTATTTAACTCTCTACACTTACAGTTACGGTTATAAACAATGGAATGAAAACATAAAATGGGCATATTTTGGCATAATAAATATTTAGGCTATGTTGTTGATGCACACCATCAAAGCCTTTAAACCAGAAGCTTAGGGAGTTAAAAGTCAAGTCATGATTAAATACATAATTTCATGCTTGACAGAACGTTATGGTTATCTACACGTGGTGGGTTACATTTAAGACGAATACTGAATTAAAAACTCAATTAAACATTATCATTATGAAGTATTAGACTGTTGAATAAAAAATGTCAATATTTGTACGCCACGAGCTTCATTGAGGTTGATGGCTGATTTTGAATTGACTCTTTGTGGCATGAAGGGCACCTAAGTCTTATCACTTATCTATTTCATTCATTATTTAGTCATCTCCAAATAGGCCTAATAGGGTTTGGAATGGAGGACGTGCGCCAGGCGTATGTGTCCTCCAGCGCAGTTTTGAGTATCAAGAGGACATGTAGTCCTCTTTCAGAGATGTAAGAGAGTATCATGGGAGAGGACTCAGCGTGGTAATTTAGACTTGTGAAAACTCTGTACTGTAGGTGTTAAATTAATATGAGGAGTTTTGCTGTGTATGCCGCTCCTCTTTCAACTGTCTCATCGAATATTTTTCTTGTTTACACACGTCTTGGAGGAATACGTTTTGTATACACTTCATATCGTCTGTAGGGCTTCGGATGTCCGTGCCTTCTTATCTACGTGTTGATCATATGCCTTCTTTTCACTTCAAGAACTCTCCCCAACCACTGGCTTCAATCTATCTCTCTGTGGCAAGTGAATTAGCCTAAGTCTTGGTTAATGTATTTAAAAATAATATTCCGAGCCTTCTTTTGTAAGCAGTGGCAGTGGAAGAGATGTATAGCAAGATACAGTTTATTAATTTAAAGCCAAATTAAAATATTGATATCATAAATCATGTGCCGTATGTCATTAAAGTATTTTAGTATGAGCTAAAGTAAATATTTGTTAGTGTACATCACAACTTGCGACCTTTATTTTGTGTAATCTTTAAATTTCAATTTAGGGCCTAGGTGTTTGTCTTTCAGATATTTTCAATGCATTTCTGTGGGTTGTGGATCAGAATACCCATACATATGGTGAAAAAGGTTCAACTTTATTTTTAATACCGCCAATATATGTAGGAGGTGTGTCTGTGGTAAGCGAATGTGTGGAATTGAAGAGAGAATTTTCTTTGTGGGGATTATTTTGGAAAAGGGGGGATATTAAATTCAGCCGCCGTATGCGCCCTCTACTGGTCGTAAGAGAAATTCAAGGTGTAGATCTCTTAAGCTTTGGGCTTTGGATGCAAATACTTCACTAATACAGCATTTTAGTGTGCTGCAAAGATTGAAAGTAAAAACTATTTATTCGTCAAGCCAGACGGTAGGTCTACATATGAATTCTGACTTGGCAAACGATTGCAAGAATGTTGCATAATGCATTTACAAAATGGCCTTATCAAACTAACCTATATCATCACTTTCTCAACATCGCAAATTAGTACGAGCCACTTCGTATGAAGTTATTAATAGTTACGAAAGATTTGGTTGTCAATTAGAAATATAGTGAATCTCGGGTGAGGTTGTTTAAAGCGCACTCGCAATGTCGCAGCTCACCGTGTCTCTGATGTTGGCCGCCTGTTGAGCGGATCTGTGCTGGACGCCGCACTCACCTGACGATTTAACCAGCAGAGCGCTAACGCCATGCAGGTTCACCACGGGGGCAATAAACTCACCCCATCCTGTAGAGCCACAGCCACATGCCCCCGGGCACAGACCATACACCCGCTTTAGTCTTCACCTCCAAAAAGGCCTTTGCTATCTCTCACCCTCACTCTCTCTCTCTTAATTTCCTTTGAATGCCAGTGTCAGTGGGTTATATAGCCCAGAAACACTGGAGCTACGTTCGTAAGTAGCATGCAATTAAAACCGACAAGCGCACAGTTTGCAATGCGTTTTAGAGAATGGTTAGACATGAACGCACCGCTAATTGCTACAGTTGGAAAAGAGTGCAAACTGTGACTGATTCAGGTGCATGTGTTAAAAAAATACTAGGCATACAATGTTTAGCCTACATATAATTTTCTTTAGCCGAATTCCACGATATAGGTTCATTTAATCTTTCTGTATAAAAAATTCCCAATAGGAAATGTAGTTTTACTCGAGAAAATCATCACTGCATTTAGGAATCTTGTTTACTTAACATAAAAATCACAAAATAACATAAAAACGAATTTCATTATGCAGCTCGTCTCATGTGTAAGAGTAAGTGTCACCACAATAGTATCAGCACAGCAGCTGAGAAAATCCATTTAATAGGTCTATTTACAATTTTGTTACAGATTGTCCTTGCTTATAAAAAAAAACTAATATTTTAATTTTGCGATTATTTTCGAAGTAGACTCTCTATTGCAGGTTTTAGAAGTATAAACGTAGGCTAAATGTGAATAAGATCGAGTTCCCAATCAGGTCAACAGGCTATTGCTGTTTCAGTGATGTGTAACCTTACCTACGGACTACAATCTGTTTTTGTGTGTTTGCACTGAAGAATTGAACTCAACCAGCTTCAATTTAATAACTGCCCTTCCAGGGAAAAAACCAACAGTGTTTGGTTGAGATTCAAGTTGAACCCGGCAGGTTTGCCTTCTTCTTCAACGTGACATTTGCCTCTTTATTTATGATGTTTATCCTCCCACTGACGGAGAAAATTTCTGACTTGGATTTTTAACTCGAGAATTGATTTGACATGGATATCCAATATCCCTTTAAGCATAATCAAACGGACTTTCTGGCCATATCTCCCCCCACTGTTTCTGACGGAATTTAGTTACAGCTCTAGTCTGCTGTGCTTCATATCATCACAGCTTATTTTAAGTTGAACATATCATAACATACTTTATTAGCCATTGTAAGAGCACCATAGCAAACAAAAATTAATATAAATCAGAAGTTGCGTACTGTAAACACTATGTATAACCGGTTGATCTAAAAAAAAAAGAAGAAGAAAAAAGCCCAAAGCCTACTAATAATACAGTAAATGAACGCAAACATATTTACATGATTATATATGTAGGCCTATAACCTGTACATATGTAAAGAACCGTTATGTAGACCAGAGTGTTTAATTCCATTCTTTTATATAAGGCAAAGAAAAATTACAACAAAAACAAACAAACAAAAAATGAGCTACATTCTATCACTGTTTACAGCATTAATAATTTTATACATATATATATATATATATATATATATATATATATATATATATATATATACATATATATATACTCGTGACCCTGAAAAGGATAAAGCGGTATAGAAGATGGATGGATAGGTGTATATATATATATATATATATATATATATATATATATATATATATTTCTTGAGTTAGTGTATTGTTTGTGTAACTCCTATATCCTATTTCATGTAGTGCTAATACATATAGGATACTGCAGTAGCCTATATTGTGCACTTTTTACGTGTTTATTTTCTATGTGGATCACAATTCACATTCGAAAAATGCAGCTTCGAATTTTATCAATATAAGACTTAGGGCCCAACTTGGTATAAGTAAGCTAATAAGTCGATAGCAGGGTAGTGTTTCTATAGGTATTTACAAGGCCTACACTTGGAAATCGCCTTACATGCTAGCAGGTCGATAGGCTACTCGTACAACTAGACAGTGAACCTAGGAGTGAGTTGACAGAGTTCCAGTGTAACAAGGAAATCAGAAAAGTCACGGATGCCCCTTATATTGAATTAGTGTAGCATCACGAGGTGCCCTCTGAAGTGCTTCCCCTGTGAAGTTTGGTTTTTAGAATAAGAACAAGTTGCATGTTAGCACGTGAATGGCCTCCCGTGTTCCGGCCGCCCTTCCCTCCCGCGTGCCTTTGTCCCCTCAGTGCTGCGCTAACACAACATTTGAAGTTGCTTCACATGCTCACAAAGACCGAGAGATGTTAATGTAGCCAATAACTGCTTAATGGGGACCTTATTTCCAACGCTCACTTTTGTTCCGTTTGCTCTCAATGATGTCTTCTGTAAGACTTTAGAAGCCATGCAACTAAACTTAATGTAAACAAGCAAACAAGTTACTACTGACAACAACAATAATAATAATGTCAACCGTAACAACAAAAACAATAATAACGACTAATATAATAATAATAATAATAATAATAATAATAATAATACCAATAATAATAATAATAATAATAATAATAATAATAATAATAATAATAATTATTATTATTATTATTAGTAGTAGTAGTAGTAGTAGTAGTAGGCCTAGTAGTAGTAGTAGTAGTAGTAGTACTAACATTCTTTTACATCTGCAAATTAAATAGCCTAATACATATTTAATCTACATATATAATACATTTATAATCTAAAATACATAACAGTTATGTGATTTGTGTCAATACATGTAAATACAGCGTGGATAAGTTTACTATAATTTATAATAGGCTGCTTGATCATTTTTTCCCAACAAATACTTAAAAAAAAAATAAGGTTGGCCTTTTATTAGTGCATGACTTAATTTAGTCTATTCAGGCTTTTTTGTATTTCAACGCGTCTTTGCATACAATGAGTCTTATAAACCAGAAGATATAAATTCCATAGTTTGTAGGCTCTGAAATTCATTTAAAAAAAAAAATTTGGCCCCGGTATGAATGAGTTCATAGCGATGCGTCGGTTGGATGTGTGACGAACTGTCCCCAAAATGGGAATTAAGTGGGCCATGTCTCTTGCGTTTTCTGTAGCTTGATCTGTATAGATTTGCGCGCTTTATCCGCGTCTCTCGACGCAACCCGTGCAAATTTGACCCATAATTCAGTGAGACTCTCAGACCCCGAGAGACCAGGGGGTTAGTTATTTAACTGTCGACACGTTTCTGTACAGATTATTACTGATGACAGCTGACATATTTGTCACATTAGTCCCATAAGTGGATAGGACAAAAAATAAATTGGGAAGCGTTTATCGCAAGACAGATGTAAGCGACCGTCATTAAGAAGTGGGGTTATCTATAAATAATTGCACGCATAATGTCCAGGAAGTATTACTGAATTTACATTCTGTTGTGTCTTAGAGATAACGCACATTTATTCACAGTGCTAAGTAGACTTAATGTTGTGCCCCTGTTGTCTGTGATGAAGAAGGAAAAGACGGAGCATTGTTTTAGTTGATAGCAGTCTTCCACTCTAGTGATCGATCGGGAATTTTCAACGTACAGGAAAGGATTTGACTGACGTGAGGATCTCAATGAGCTCTACAAAAAAAGAGGAACACTATGGTATAGAGGACATAGAGCAAAAGAGAGCTTGCCCCCAACTCCAACTCACCTAGAAACAATCCATAAAACACAGGTGTAAGTGTAAAGGTGGGATGCAGAGAAGCGAAAGACTGAGAGAAGTGCATAGGCCTTCTGAATGTCACAAAGGTATAAATAAATACTCTTCACAATTGCATCCCTTTCTTACAGACAGTTTTAGAGCCCTAGCGGCGTCATACCCTGCTGGGAGCCTCGCGTTGTTCTCCTTTCACCGACCTGTATTGCGACCCTACTCGTTAAAGACGTCAATACGTCCACTCCACGCAAGATTGCTGTTCTTCGGAACTTATGCATAGGCTTTATTATATTGCTTAACTAACTATTTGAATTAGTTCACATATATTTAATAATCAGGACACTTGTGACAGACCTTATGGAATCAAAATAACGCACAGAATTTACCTATTCAAAGATCTATTCAACGAAAACTTTTCCGAATTTATCGTGGATGATTTTATCAGTGTCACATCGCCTTGAACCCTCGAGGTCACTGCATGAGAAAACGTTACATATTTGGACCAATCAGAGAACGCGGTCGGACCTCAGGACCCTCCCTCTCCCAGCCAATCACAGGCCTCGGTGCATTGTGCGGACACAACTCTTCAACTGATAAAATGTTTCACTTCCGAGCGCCGACTCAATCCACACAACAAGTGCGTCCAAACGGCTGCGGACAGCAGTGCTGACCTCTGAATTTTATTTCAGAAACAACATCGTTTCATCTAGTCTGGATATCACTCGCTAACTTCGAGGGACTTTTCTGAGTGATTTCTTCCCACGAAGTTGATTTTCTGAGGACGTATTACAGTGACATCTTGTCGACATAAGAGATATCGGCAGCACCGACACCTGACTTTAAACAGATTCCGTCTGGATCTCTAAATCCTACCGTTAATTCCACCGTTAAGTGGCCTCATTGCCGTTCCTTAGGAATTCGGGACATGGCCGCCTTAGCAGGGGGCATTCCCAGGATGGTGCGCCCCACGCCACCCCAAAATTACCCGAGAGGGGGCTATTCGCTGGAAGGTAGGGCATTAGCATCACTTGCTTTAATACAATAGCCATAATTTTTAGACCTTTCATCGAAATAGCTGTTCCTATCAGTTGTTAATGCATTAGATGTGGAGTGGATTTACAGTCATAAAATGCCAGCACTTTTACAGTCAAATGTGACAATGTTAAATTTAGTGACATAAAACTTTTGGCAAATCCTGGAAGTGGCAGTGCATTTGCTTTATTAAATGGTTTTATGAAGCTTACTGCTTATAATGAAATAAAGTTTTGCAGCAAATTTTATTTTGTCGATAAAGAAAGTTCTGATTTTTTTTTGCATTAAAGCAACATGATACAGTTTACAGTTTTAAAAAAATTGTAGAATAGGCTATTATTGTTATTATTATTATTATTATTATTATTATTATTATTATTATTATTATTATTGTTGTTGTTGTTGTTGTTGTTAGTTTTGAGGTATTTCACATCTAGGCTATCACATTTGGGCTGCATTATAATGCTTAAATGATGACTACTGCAACAGAAGAAAATGGCAATAATAATGTTGTAATATTTCTTGCAGTTTCCACACCATTAGGCCAGGGCCGAGTAAACCAGCTCGGCGGTGTGTTCATTAACGGACGCCCGTTGCCAAACCACATTCGCCATAAGATCGTAGAAATGGCGCATCACGGGATCCGGCCATGCGTCATCTCGCGCCAGCTGCGCGTCTCACACGGCTGCGTGTCCAAAATCCTGTGCAGGTACCAGGAAACGGGATCCATCCGGCCTGGCGCTATCGGAGGTAGCAAACCGAAGGTACAACATTTGTGACTGAATGAGGTCTGGAATAATATTCCGAGATAAGTCTTCAAAATATATTTGGTATCGGATTAAACAAAGTTCCGGCTCACTATAAAGTTCATCGCGTGTGGCAACGTGTCATCCATAACGTCAGCATCTCTACACAAGACGACCATTACATAATATCCAAGACACTTATATAATATTCAAGATACTTACAATGCAACAGAAAAGTTTCGTTTCATAGAGATTGAAGATCTTTGCAACTAGTTTTTACGCATCGGTTTATCCAAATTTAATAGGAAGTATAGCGTTTTATCTCAACTCTATTTTAATTTTAAAAAAAATATATTATCACAACGGCACATCAAGCCTTAAATATAATTTGAGTAAAAATAACGGAAAAAAACGTTCTGCTGAAAAATATAGATAAAATATTATCGAGGAGAATAAAGTAAAATTTTGTGGAAAGAATGCGAACTCTTTACTTCATTGCATCAGTGCAGTTTATATTTCAGTTTAGCTTTGTTGACACTGACAGTGATTTGCTGTGGAAATCTGATCAATTAAAGCAGAACACCAGTCCCGATGTGGATAAGAAAATCGAGGAATACAAGAGAGATAACCCGGGAATGTTCAGTTGGGAGATCCGAGACAAGCTGCTGAAAGACGGCATCTGTGACAGAAACAACGTGCCCTCAGGTACTCGGTCTATAATTATTTATGCTTTCCATTTCATTTCTTTTTTCTGTCTTATAGCCTACATCGATTAACATGATATAAATAATAAATTTCCGAAGCTTATATAAAACGATTAGACAATAGTAGTTAGTGATATTAGTAGTTAATGATAGTAATTATAAGTTAATAGTTAGAATCGACAGCGTGTGTAAAAAGGTTGTGTAAAGCGTTGTGTAAAAACATAAAAGTACAGTTAAAGAAATAGGCCTAATACAAAATGCTAATAAAAGGAGAACAATGAATAACTTTTTGAAAATGTATTATTAGTATAGTTATCATTTCTATATCCACAGAGGTTTGTAACTGTTATAATCTGTTGCTCTCCAGTCAGCTCGATCAGTCGCATACTGCGCTGTAAGTTTGGCGGAAATGGAGAGGATGAGGAGGACGATGATGAAGTTGAAAAGAGGGAGCTTGAGGAAAACGAAAGACGTGCGAAACACAGCATTGATGGCATTCTTGGAGACAGATGTAAGTTTTTTATTTATTTCTACTTTTTTGGTGTAAGCGCAACGTTTTGCTGCTATAAATAGGGGCATAATGGTTTCCAATGCAACTGTTATAGTGAATACAGCAACGTGTATGCAGTCCTTTGGCAATACAATTTGACCACAACTATTATTAGCCCGATATTGTTATTATTATTATTATTATTATTATTATTATTATTATTATTATTGTTGTTGTTGTTGTTGTTGTTGTTGTTGTTAATGTTGACGTCGTCGTCATTGTTGTAATAGTAGCAGACTTGCCAGTAGTAGTAATAAGCCTAGTAGTAGTGCAACACATTGGTAATACAACTTGATCACAACTTACTCTATGACGATTATTATTACCCTTTACTGTTGTGTTGCTATTACTGTTATGTTATATATAATATAGATTATGTATTACAGAATATTAAAGATTGTAGATGTAGGTTACATATGTGTTATTAAAATTTGCAGATGTAACTGCATAACAACAACAATAAAATAATAATAATAATAATAATAATAATAATAATAATAATGAGTTGTTCTTGTTAGTTATATATCAGTAGCCTACTAGTACTGGCGGTATTAGTAGGCTAGTAGTAGTAAAAATCTTTTATTATTATTATTATTATTATTATTATTATTTTATTGTTGTTGTTATGCAGTTACATCTGCAAATTTTTATAATACATATGTAATGGTCACTGTTTGTTACAGGGTAGCCTATATTGTGTGATGATTAATTAATAATTAGTGGACCCCAAATTAGAGACTTCCCGCTAAGGCACATAGATTTGTAGCCGGCAGTGCTGTTAGTTGCAATACGTCTAGGCTTCAATTTGCACATAGTCAAATATAGGGCTTAAACGATTGAATCAGCGTGAGGTGATAAAAACCGCTCAGTGAAGTCACATTGTAACTTTTGTAGAATTTGGTTCGTTAGAGCTAAAGAAAACAACAAAAAAATAAAATAAATAAATAAATAAATAAATAGAATGAATGAATGAATAAATGCAACTGGAAGCGTCTAACCTATAACCAGAAGTGTATGTATATATATATATATATATATATATATATATATATATATATATATATATATATATATATATATATATATACACACACACACTTCTGGTTATAGGTTAGAAACTTCCAGGTTAACGAAACGGGCCAGGAAGCAAACTGTGCAGGAATCAGTTAATCAAACATTTGTCCAAGAGCTGCTCGCTGAAAGGTAGCACCGCGGTGCACAATCGAACACTTGAGGATGAACTTGAGGAGACAAAAGCGCGCGAGTCCATGAGCTTCACGCTCCGCTTTCACGTGCACAAAAGCGTTTCTTTGTGCAAAGGGCACTGAGCTTTATAAAAAAAATGCAGATAAAGGCAGCAAAAATGGCCTAACAAAAAGACGCTGAGAAGACATTATAGACTGCCGATGAGAGATGAATTATTCAAGAAATGGCTTAAATGGCGAGCGGATACGCAAAGCGCACGGCATCGACAAAAATGTCAATTTTCGTCTACAAAATTTGTCCATTGAATCTTTTCAGCAAAACAGTTCAAACTTCAGTAAAGAAGTGAGCAACAATACCTTTAGCAGGTAAACTAAAACAAACAAACAAAAAGAGCTAAAATCGTCCTAACACTTATTGAAAGCAGACCTGTTAGACAGGCAATTTTTTTCCCTGTTTATGATCATAAGAATACATATTATTCAATAATAAGGTAATTGCGAAGCCTTTTCCCATATTTCTTTGAATTCCCATTAAATATAAGCAGCAAACAATTGAAAAAATTGTCTAAACTACAGACCAAAATGTTTTAGGCATTTAGGCTTTCCATGTGTCACTAATTAGTGACATTAAAAGTTTTTGAGGCTTAGGCCTATCATGGATTTTACAAATTATATTTAGTTAATAACACAGGTTATTAATCCCAGACTCTTCTCTTAGATGTAAAGTGTAACTTCCGCTCAACCAGTAAGAGCCAACGGGTAGTACTCGTTTCTTTTCACTGAAAAAAATCTCTCTGTTTAAACTTGAAACCTGATCCAGGCCCCGAGTTTTTCTAACCTCAAATTCTTTAGGTTTTCAGGTAGACGAGTGTGTTCTCGACTTCGGGTCTACATTAGACCTTTGTGATTAGGTAGGATCGAATCACGTTCACGAAAGCACCACGTTACACTCTATGATCGCCATTAAAACCCCTGCCCCTTGATTAAATCGAGCCTCTTTAATCGTCTCCACTTTCAAAGCCCGCCCTTTCGTCTCCGCCCATGGCGCGCGCTCTCTTTCTCTTTTGCATCACGCGCGGGAATCAGTTTCTAATTATTTCAACAAGCTTTTTTGCAGATACAAAATTGATAAGAGTCTATGAAAGAGCTGGACAAAGAACAGAACTTATTAGTACAGTTCAACAAGATTAGATGTAAAGGTCAAGCAAACTTTCATTGTTACATAGAATTATGGACATAATAAACCCCCACAATAATGTTACTTCTCAGTAGAGAAAACTTCTTATAGAGTAATGTATTTAGGGTTTCAAACGGTAAGCCTTATAATTTTCTGAAAATAAATTATAATGAAGCAAACAAACAAACAAAAACAGTAAAAAGTATAATGGTAAAGGTATAATAGTAGTCTATTTGTAATGTGTAGTAATGAGTATACATAACATACATATAACATGAATGTGAAAATAGTTTAAGTCCCATTGGACATAAGTTAGCATAAGTGGTAATTCAACACTATTCAACACTATAAGTGTTTCTTTCTTTTTTTTTTTTACTGAGTGACAAACAAACAATTAACTCTGCCCTTTTGTCCATATGCAAATGTGGGCGCATCATAAAACTCAAGCCCTCCTCACTGTGTCGTGATCTCTACTGACAGACTGTAAAGTTTTTCCCTCTTTTGTCTTTTTAGCTTATTTACTGCGAGGTGGCTCAGGAGAAGCAGTATTTCACTCTGCTGTCTCTTTCAGTCAGGCTGCTAGTTGTTGCTCCTTTTTTTTATGGTGCTCAATTAAAATCTGAAAAGGGCGTTTTCAGTATCAAGAGGGAGTGTTCTGACCAAATATTGATTAAGTAGGTGCTTGAGTCTATAGTTGTCAGTGAGAAGGCCCTGTTGGCCTGCTGCCCCCACTCCTCAAAAACCTATTGTTGGGGTCTCTTTAAGTGCTGAGATCAAAGCATGTGCCTTTAGGATTTATTTGTCTGGGAAAATTCAGGGACGTGGAGCAGCAGACTGAATCAGTGGAGCATCACTGTACTGTAGCAGTGAAAGTTTCATTCACAAGATGCTACTGAGGCGATCTTTGCAAATGAAACATCTTTGTATTTGGGAATAAATCTTTTAATTCTTGAGAAAATGTAACTGTTTTTAAATTGTTGTCTATTTAGAAGAACCTCCTGCAGGATTTGTTGCCCATTCTTCTCTGTTTCTTTACTTAATAAATTCAGGAAAACCAATATTATGGTTATTTTTAAATATTCCTGGGAGACCAAGCTTATAACATATTTAAATTAATTTCAGGAATTTTAAAATGCCTCTTTTCCTCTTTAACCTACTGGACTATGATGTGTAAATTAATAAAGATTTTCTCACAAAGACGAGTTGCATGAGAGGGTCCACTCTTATAAGGGAAACCTTATACTATTAACTTTGGGAAAGCTGACAATTCTCGAGCCTCATTTAGCTAATTAAAAGTAACTAAAGTCATCAAAGAGCAATGGCCCCAGTTCTCTCAGACTTTCATTTTATGGCGGGCAAGAAAAGAAAACTCAGAAATACAAACAGTCAAAGGGATCAAGTTTTTTTCTTCTTTCTTTCTTTTTTTTTTCCGAAAGGGAGTCCTGCGGAGGCCAATTGAATAAGCTTAGTGCCTTCAGATGTGCCATGGTGAACGCAGTCAACATGTAATAATTAGTTTCATTGAGGAGCATTCCAACAATCTGCTGCCATTCTCCCGAGGCCATTGTCCCTCCCGCAGGCCAATAGCCAGGAAGACAGAGAGAATCAACTGCTAACAAAACATGAAAGAAAGCGAGGAGGACTTTGTTTGTGTAAATAAAGTGGGGGGTGCTGGCTCACCAGTATTCTGGCAAGGAACTCACTTAATAGATAGATAGATAGATAGATAGATAGATAGATAGATAGAGAGTGAGAGAGAAAGAGAGAGAGAGAGACATACCGAGTGAATGTATGAGAGAGAGAGACAGCAGATGATGTAAAAAGACAACATGCAACAAAAAGAGTGAGGTTGTTGTAGATATGAAAATAACATTTGCATCACTATAAAACTGAAACAGCCAGAAATATGTTATATTAGTACAACAGCTGACATGTTTTTTCAGATCTCTTTAAATTCTTTGTGCAGCTTTTGGGGGCGATTATTTGTTTCTAGTATGGTTGTAAATGCTTGAAGCATTTTTAGAGTACATTTGTGTACAAAGCGAGGGGGAAAAGAGGGAGAAAGAAAGACAGAACTGTGTTGGTCATCAATAAACAAGGGGCCTAGTCTTCCTGCTGGAATGCTTTTCTCAGTCATGACTCTGAAGCCCTGCAGGCAGAGAGATGCAGCAGTAAATTCATCCCTGTTCATCCCAGTGTCCTCTCTCTCTCTCTCTCTCTCTCTGTGTGTGTTTCTCTCCCTCCATTCTACATGTGGAATCAACTGAATGTCAAAGCACAGTGAGCTTCAAAAATATTGTTATCATTATGTGATTGAAGATAGCTAACATAAATTAAATTTTTTGTAGGAATTCATGCAGTGTAACTAGTATGAATCCACAAGTGATAAGGTTTAGTGTGAGAGATTTAGCACTTCCAGCTTTTCTTAGGACTTTATTTTATATCAAAATAAATAGCTTTTATTGTTGATTTAGTCATAATGCAACTAATATGATTAACTTTGTGACTAGGTTGAAATGGCTTACTTTCTCCAATGCACACTTATGAAATCAGGATCTGGTATTTTTGTATTAACAAAAACTATGCATTTACAACCTTTATAAATGGAGGTCTGTATGCTCATTGTTTTTTTTTTTTTTTTTTTTTTTTTGTGGAGGAAAATCACTGTGGCCTGTGAGGCTAATTTTCATTACATTAGGAATTTTTGGGAAGTGAAGTTTACTGGCAGTACTTTCTAAGAATATCACGAAACATAATTCTGTCGTACTCTTCATATTTTAGGGCTGTTCTGTTTTTTTCTCAGTCTTTTTCTGTTTGTCTTTTCTATTAAGAAAGTACTCCTTTTGTGGTGCAACTTTAATGAAATAAACACACACTCACTCCCACACATACCCAGAGTTTATCTGCAAATGAATGCTTGACTATATGCTTCATTGGTTCTTCTTTCTCTTGTGGCACCAGCATTGTGATCCTCTGATATTAATTCAAAGGACAATTAATGAATGCAGGCCATCTTTGAAGTGGGGTTCTGGGGTTGCACCAGGCCTGGCCCCTCTGAGCTGATGGACTCCCCTCTTTCACACCAAACTTCTCTCAAAGACAGTTTGAAGTGGCTGAAAGAGAAAGTGAGCAATGGAAGGTCAAGGAGAATAGCTGCTCCTCTCCAAATAGAGCTCTCTCTCTCTCTCTCTCTCTCTCTCTCTCTCTGTCACTCTCTGTGTTCTTTTGGAAGTGTTAGTGTGAGCAGAGGATAAAAAGGAGAGTGGAGAGGTCGAAGGGGTAGGGGCCAACCTATAAACACACACAATGAGATGGTTAATTGAGAAAAGCTAGACAACGTTGTCAGTCACTTAACTTGGGGAACTTCACTTCTCACTCTTATTTCTCTGAGTGATTGTGGAACTTGTGAGAAGCACAGACAGAGAGAAAGAGAGAGAGAGAGAGAGAGAGAGAGAGAGAGAGAAATAAATAAATAAATAAAGAAGTGTGGTGTTTGTGAAATGGAAAGTAGATGCAAACAAATACTGTTTTTCTGCATGTTGTTTTTCTATAGTTTTGCCACAAGTATTTGTAGACAGGGTTTCTGAGACCTACATTTTTAAAAGTCCCAATAAGAAGCATCTGATTTGAGAAAAAGTCCTAAAAAAACTTCTTTGGCTTTTATTTGAGTCATTGTTAATGTGTTCTAACTATTGTGTATGCTTTTATTCATTAAGGGTTTTTAAATGAGGAAAACATAAAAAAAAATCTAAAAGTGAAATACTGTTGATTTAACAAAAAATATTTCTAGGACAACAACTGCAATCTGCTGAATTTGGTTATTTAATCTTTCCTTTTGAAATCTTTATTAGGTGTGTAACAGAAAAAAGTACTAAAAAGTTCTGCCAACTCTCAGGTGTATTTTCTAACACAAAAAGAGATTAAAACAATTTATACCAGAGCACTGTTGAATTCACTGATTGGTCTGAAGGTGCTGATTAATTGTCAGTGACAGCAGTTCTGACAATAGTACTGGCTGTAATTCAAATCACAGGTTTATATTAAGGAGCTTGTTATAATAGGTTAGTGTTTCTAAAGTAACAACTAATTCACAAAGGCTTGTGTGGTGGAAGCCTAATACTAAACTGATTAAAATGTGTTGTTATTTAACAAAGGAAAAAGTCTAATCATTTATCTCGTGAAGTTTTTTGTAAGGACACATATTCATAATTTATGGAAGTAATCTCAAGTGTCAGTTGTTATTTTAAATTAAAATTTTAAGCAATAGCATAGTTTGTGATATTTTGCATATATTTTGCATCACATTAAAGGCTGTGATGTTTGTCTTACTAACTTCAAGAGAAAAGAAAGGGCCTGTTGATGAAACGGCTGTTTAACTTACCTTTTTTGCAGATGTTATACAGCATTAAATATACAGCATATAATATACTATAAACTGATAAAAAAAGTATGACATTGTTTAATTAAAAAATTATAAAAAATTGCTTTGCCATAAGAGGAATAAAGCAGTTTGACTCATACCACCACATTCTTTCAGTATTTGCCTATAACAGCACACCCCTTGATATATTCCGTACATAAAAAAGAAAAAAGATTTTTTTTTCTGGATTAGTTAGCTTCCACTTTCAGTGAACTTCAATGTGGAATTAACTTTAATATATGCATTTGAACCTACTTCAAAATTAGTAGTATTGACTTAATCTGTTTTCAGGAATAAGTACAGACAAATAGTTTAGTTATAATAATGAATAATTATTTACAAATATTAGGAAGGTGTTTTTAAGTATACAAGAGTGTGTTGAGTGGATGTTTATGCCATTCTGCCACTGAATGTGTAAAGTAGGCAGAGAATTAGGGAGCAGAGGAGGGCTGGAGGGTGCAGAGAGGGAGTGTCCACTTTCTGATCCCCAGAGAGTGTGCTCCATGCCTGTGCTGGGTCACAGATGAGCCCTGGGTCACTAGCTGAGCAAATGCCTTCTCTGTTGACAGTGAGGGTTATAATAATGTTTTGCCTCCCAATGACAGGTAAAGAGAGCTTTGGGAATAAGGTCTTCATGAGCACAGCAAGAGTTTGTTAATACAGTACAGGTTGTTTAAGCAGAAAAAATGGTTGGAGTGGCAAAAAATATTTAAAAATGTAACTTTTTCAGATAGTGTATTGGAATGGTTTTGTGTGAACGCAGAAAAAATTGACCTTACACAGAAAGTGTCTACGGAGGACTTAATGTGTTTAGTCTATTTAAGTAATTTTAAATCATTTCAAATAACTGACAGAAAAATATGACATTAATATTATAAGGTTCTCACTGGGTTACAAATAAACGGAAAATAGACCCTTATACCAAATGTACACATGAAGATGTAATTCAGTGAATATTTTTAAAGCTGGTAATTTAACTGTACCAAACAAACCTTATTTATTGCATAGATGTTTTTTGTTGTTGTTGTTGTTGTTGTTTTTTGACAAAGTAAATTTTGCAATAAATGTACATGATATGCATTCCAAAGGCAAAGGCAATTCTTTTTTTGTGGGTGTGTTTTGTGGGGTATGTGTGTTCTCTCTGCGTTTTATGGGTGCTGTTTTGCTAATGTGTGCGTTAATGAAACAATTCCATACTGTAATGCATGTTTCTGTGTAAATGTGAATATAATGTAGACTGCATGCTGTGTACCCACAATGCCTACTTTTTCCACTCTATTTATTGCATCAAAACTATATCTTCTTTTTATTTATTTATGTATTTATTTTTTATTCATCCATTCTTTTTAAAAGGCCTGGTTTCTTATTTAAATTGTGGGATTCATTCTTGGGTGTTGCATATATATTCTAATTAGGATCAAATGTTGTAAACATGTGTCTTACAAATATTTTTTTCTTTACTTTTCCTATCGCCCCTCCTTACATCACTCTTTCTCTTTTTATTTTTTTCTGTCTCTCTCTCCAGCTGGAGAGTTAGTGTCTCTTTAGCAGGCCAAGTGCCTCCCCAGTTCCTCCCTCTTAACTAAATGCCAGCCGCAGATGGACTCATAATCAGTCTGTTAACCATTCTTTGCTCTGCATCTGCTGGCCATCTATATACTCCTTAATACACTCCAGCAGTGGCGCACGGGCCCAAGAGCCCAAAGGGCCAGCGCTCCTCCACTGAGCAAATAAATGCTTCATTTGTCTCTTCTGCCTTTTGTTTTGTTTGCTGAACACATGTCACTAGCTCAATTACCCTGCCATTTAACTGCCCCTCAGGAGGAGATGGCTCTCCCCGTACTAAGAGCTATAAACGGCCCAGATGGCTGCTCTCCCTCTCTCTCTTACTCTCTTTTTCCCTCCTTTCTCTTTTTGTTTTATTTTTTATTTTTGTTTTCTCAGCCTACTCCCACTGATTTTCTTTTCTCTGGATATGAATCCTTCTTTTAAGCATTCTTTAATTTTTTTTTTTGAGATTTGGCCTAATCTGCAGTGTCACTCAAACATCATTTTACTTGCTCTGTGAGGTTTAACACGTTTACTTAACATGTTTACAGAGAAAGTGTGACACCGGGTCTCTGTGCGGGTGTGCATAAAAATTAAAAGGGTTGTGTGTATGAGAGGCATGCTACCAGACAAACACTGTGTAAACACTGCAAAACTGGAGCTCCAGTCATGCTTCCAATAGTAACATGGCAAAGTTAACAGAGTCTCCTCCTGTTGCCATCACCTCTGAATGTTGTGCTCATGTTACTATTTGAATCAGTGTGGAATTCTGTCTGCCCCAGCTCTGCATTCTTATGTCCGCAGGTGGAACCCATTCAACAGGGTAGTTCGTTCTCTCTCCCTTTCTTTCTCTCTCTCTTCTTTAGTTCTCTCCTTCTACTCTGATGGAGGGTTGATAAATAGTAAGGCTGTGTTTAGGTCTATAGAGTTTTTAAACAGTTTTTGTCCTTTGTGTGCTGTGTGCTGTGTGCTGTGTGTGTGTGTGTGTGTGTGTGTGTGTGTGTGTGTTTGTGTGTGTGTGTGTGTGTGTGTGTATGCACACTCCAGGAGTGACTGCTCTGAATACAAATACCCTCCTCGAATAGAAGGCATGCACCTTGTGTCAAATTAATGAATAGCCTTGCACTGTGGCAGCAGGGGAAGTATTCTTATTACTGCCTCCACAAACACAGCGAGAAAGCCTGCATCTGTGGTACCAAGCCAAATCAGGCTATACAGTAAGACTCTGCTACTTTCTCCTCCTAAAGGAAAAAAAAGTCTTATTCCTGTCTGGCAGCGCAACTTCATTTAAAAGCCCAATTTCCTCTTCTGTTTAAAAGTCAGGTGCAAAACACCATTTATCTCTGCTGCTCTCCTAAGTGAGCTGTCCTAGACTGACTTAGGTGCACATGAAAGACAAGAAGAGGGAAAACATAAAGAGATGGAAATGGAATAAGATAGACAGAGTTCTTCCTCCAGGATCTGTCTGGATCAGGAGTAGTAAGTGATGGAGGAGGCGTTCCAGTGAACTCCTGGTTTTGTAAGTAAGCAAAAACTCTGCAGGAAACCAGCCAGCGCTTCCGATTTCTCGGATTGACCTCCTACCAAAGTCCATGTAAACACGCTGACACACATTCCATCTGGTGTAACATTAGTTCATCCATTAATCCATCCATCCACCATCCCATCATCACAAAATTATGTTTAATTTGAAGTTTTAGAAAACACTGGCATCTATGAGAGTGGAGTTCCCACAGGTGGCATAATGGACGAGGTGATAGCTAATGCCATTCCCTAAATGCCTTTTAAACATTCTTTGGATTCAGTTTTCTGTTAGTGGGCTTCATTTTACATGAATTTTACTATTTAAACAACAAGAAGTACATAGTAGCATATTTAAAATACTTAGGATGATTCAAGATAATTTCATTAGCATGAATATATAACATATATGTAATTTATAACATATAACGTATAACTTACAATACTGCAGTATGTGAATGTATAACATACAATACTGCAATATGTGAAAAAGTAAGATTTTAAAGAAGAAGAACAAGAAACACTAGACTATCTCATTTTCATTCTTTTCAGCTAGTCAAATACACTTTGTTGGCATGACTATAAAAGAAACACAGCATTACATGGTCTATCCATATGTATGCAAGTACACATACAAATACATTTATATATCCACATATCCACATACACTCTCTCTTACCTTCCCCTTTAAGCCCCCCATCCCCAAGTAAACCCCCTGGCGATGGTGAAGGAAGGATCGGGGGCGGCCCCCTGCAGTTCCCCCATTGGCCCCCATGTCCTGCCCCCATTGTGCCCCCCCATGCCCCCTCCCCCGCTGGGCAGGTGACAGCGGCCCTGAATGCCCGCCTGCCCAGCTCTGATGGATCCTACAGATGGAGCGTGGAAATCAGACTCCAAAGCCTTCAGCCACAGGCTTCTCCATATAGGCCAACAAAAGACTCCCAAATAACTCCCTGAGAAGGAGAGAGCAAGAGAGAGGGAAAGAGAGAATGGAGGATGACAAAAGTAACAGTGTCATTTACTATTAACTCACAGACCATGATGGAGTGTTTTTGCCACAGTCACAGATAATAAAAACTCAGAGAAGAAAGATAGGAAAGAAAGGGACAAGAGAAAGACAAGTATTGAGCTTTGAACTCAGTAGTTAACACACAGAGTTAGCCTCTTCTCCTACTGGTACTTTCCTCAAATGTTGAACCACCTCTACTTGTGAGCATTTGTTTTTATTTATAAGCTGCATGAAAAGAGAATTTGATGTAACTGCACTTGATCTAAAAAATCTTAAACGCTTTATTCCTTGCACAGCATGTCTTAGGCAAATTATCAAACCTGCTAGCTTCCATGTGAAAGTGATAACATGCTTCGTTCTGTCCTGCTCTCTTTCTCTCTTTTCTTCCTTTCCAATTTTCTCTTTGCTCTCTGTCATTCTCTTCTTTCTGTTCCAAATCCTTGTGAGATGCCTAGTGAGACCCATGCTGGCAGAAAGTAGCAGCATTTCCTGTGTGGCTCCATAAGCACAGCAGCTCTCCTGCTAGCGTGACTTCTTGCTTGCTTTTAATTAAAGCTCAAAACCTGGATCTCTCACCCTCTCTCCTCACAAGGACTTGAGGAATTGAATTTATTTTTAGTTCATTTAATTTCTTATCAGGTCAAACATCAAGTCAAGATTAATTAATTACAAAGTTATAAGTATAAGTTATAAGTTAAACAAGTTTGTATATCATCTTTATTGTTGTTGCTAGCTAGCTATGAGATTATCAGTAACTCAGGTTGTGAGAATTGCTTTTAATAGTGTCAGTGATAATTGCCAGTGTTAATTAATGCATCAGTTATGTGCGACATTCCCACACAACATTTTGCTAGAGTAAATATAATAATAATAAATATAGGTTAGTATCAACTTTATAAGTATATGCTAGGTACTCATTTAATGCTGACTAAAAGCAGTAACTGAAATATTTTGGCACGTCTACAGTGGGAGGTGACAATGTTTTTACATATTACGGTGTTATAATTTTCATTATTTAACACAATATGAGACAACGTATTAAAGACAACATTTGTAATATATTTTTTTCTATAACATGTTTCCAAGTGAGGATGTTTGGGTGTGAAATGTGTGGCTGAGGTTTGGCTTAACTGTAAAAACTGGAAAATTATGGTTCATTGACTGATGGGATTAATGCCATTTTTCATGCCCTTTTATGCATGGTGACGTTTTTTAAAACTAGTGATAACACAAAAAAGTATATTGTTAAATAACACATTTGTGTGCAGATTGTGGAATAGTTGGTTGATTGCATTGCAGATATTCAGCAGGTATGATACACAAATCTCTATGATCAACAGATTTGATAAGGAATATCTATCAGCTATCATAGGCAGTATATCCTTGCTTGGTCAACTGTTCCCACTCGACTTGCAGGGTCAAAACATAGAGATATGGGGAGAGGGGCAAATGAAAGAAAGGAGTTAGAGAAAAGATATGGTTGGTGTCGGACGAAACAGATGCCATGTTTGTGCGTTGGGGACTGGGGATTTCGAGGCGTATTACTGCACAATAGCAGGCTGTCACGCTAGTTTGAGAGGCCTAATCATTATTTGATAGAGAGCCCCATCCCCGCCTCCTTGGAGATGTTGAGCTCCAAGCTCAAGGGCAATCTGAATGACCCGTGAATAAACACTGTCCCAAACTTACAGCGAGCACACACTCAGTGTGTGATTGTGATTGTGTGTGTATGTGTGTGTGTGTGTGTGTATGTGTGTGTATGTGTGTGTGCGTGTGCGCATGTGTGTGTGTGTGTCCACATTCAAAGTGGATCTAATGATCTATGGGAAAATAGCATTATTATTTGCTAGAAAAGATTACAACTTTTGAGTCTGTGCAGTAAATCTGAAAGCACTGATTGCAGAATATTTCTGTATGAGTGATTTTTGATATTTTTGAGTTGTTTTAACAATTGTTTAATTTTGCCAGCATAGATAAAGGAATAGTTCTGCATTTTTACAAACTACTCATTATCTGTAGTGTATGTGTGATTACCATGGGCAGTAATTAGATGCACATGTTTAAAATTAATTTGTATTGGAAATCTAAGAGCAGTTGTTATATCAATTGATAACTATGTATGCAAAATATGAGCATCACTTTTATAAATTCTTCAGTCAAACATATTTTTGAATCAACATATTTTTTATAAATTATAAATCTGCATAATTTACCCATTTAGAGATTAAATTTTGTAGGAAAGTATTTGTAGTTATGTTTGAAGTGAAGTGAAGCCAACACTTAGGACTTAGGACCACAAACAATACTTCTGGGAATATATAAGTAACCAGAATATTTTTGTACCAGTGTATGAATGTTAAAGCTAAATTAGACTAAATAATAATTTATTTGGTAATAGTTTCTCTCATATTTGTATAATCATATGATCTCTGATGTTAGAGTGTAAAAGTGTCATTCTAAATCCATGTTATATAGTCACTTATATTAAATATTTATTAATGGAATTCAAGAACTGCCCTTATGCTTCCATTATAAGTGAAAATGGAGTGAACAGTTTTCCATTTATCCTCAACACAAGGAAAAGTTTAAATTCTTGTGTCATACAATTTAATTTCTTCCATCATAAAACTGAAATTCTGCCATCATGTTTACATACTGCAACTGATGTGGTAGACAGAGATTAGTTTTTTTTAAATGCTGTAAAACAGAATTGTGGATCTGCAAGTAAAAATTTAAAACATAAATATACAATTCTTATTTGACTAAAGAGTACTTTGTCTGTATTATATATTTCTGTTGCTTTTATTAGGTTTCCTAACTTTTATTTTGTATACCAGATGAACATCAGTTTCCTCTATTCCCCTGTAAGAAATCTGCAAAGGACTGAGGACTTAATTTACATCTTTTATTCCTGACATGACTGTGCAATATGTGTGTTTTAGCGAGTCATTCGGACGAGGGTTCAGATGTAGATTCAGAACCAGGTTTGCCCCTGAAGAGAAAACAGCGTCGCAGTCGCACAACATTCACTGCTGAGCAGCTTGAGGAGCTGGAGAGAGCTTTTGAGCGCACACACTATCCCGACATCTACACACGCGAGGAGCTCGCCCAAAGAGCCAAACTTACTGAGGCGAGAGTACAGGTACACACACACACACACACACACACATTTTGTCTACCTTCTTATGAAATAACAAAGCCAAGCCAAAAATACTACTATTTATTAAATGCCTTTATTTAAAAGCTCTTTTACCCTGTGAAGTATAATATCAGTGACTGGACTTGTTATTTATGTGATGTCATAATGTTTTTGGTTTTTTTTTATTGGTCACACAAATACACCACATCAAACAGTCTTTCACACACATGCTCATGTGCTTACACAAGATTCTGCACATACACATATTCACATGCACACTGAAAATTTAGAGAAGAACAGAATACAATATATTTCACTGAGTATACACACAGGACACATATTTCACAACTCATACATTTTGGTCCCACAGAAAAAAATTGCTCAGATACCTTGGTCATCACATTTATTTTTGGTGTATTGGTTTGTAGGTGTGGTTTAGCAACAGACGGGCTCGCTGGAGGAAGCAGGCAGGAGCCAATCAGCTGATGGCATTCAATCACCTGATTCCTGGAGGATTCCCTCCATCGGCCATGTCAAGCCTACAGCCTTACCAGCTTCCAGAAAGTCCTTACTCTGCATCCTCCATCCCACAAGGTGGGTCAGACACCACATTCTGGTCAAACTCCCACTTAGTCAGTACACCTGAAAAATGAAACACAGTGGCTCTATATATTGCTTAGTGTTGTCATCTGCATTTATTAATGTATTCTTCTTCTTCTTCTTCTTCTTCTTCTTCTTCTTCTTCTTATTATTATTATATGACAATAATAATAACAATAACAACAATCATCATCATCAATATCATTTATCATGTACCCAAGATCACTTTATCAAATGCAGAATTACACAAGGACAGAAAATAGCTAGGAACATGTTGCACAAGTAATTAGACAGTTTGTGCTGACATGAACACACAAAAAAAACCCCCAAAATAAACTTATGTAACATGCACCTTATAGCCATAGCATATGCCCAAAAAATGGTTGTGTTTTTCAGGCAGCAATGCTTTTGACAACTTACATGTTAAATGACAGTTAAGGCAAAAATGCCTAATGTGAATACAACCTAACATTTCTGTTTTTTTCTGCTTTTTTTGCTGTCTTCCTCTATATCTATCAGCAATGTCAGAACAGGCCAGCACAGTGCACAGGCCCCAGCCTCTTCCACCAACCTCAGTGCACCAGAGCAGTCTGGCCACTGCCCCGGGAGCCCAGGACGCTACTTCAGCCTACTGCCTCTCTTCAGGCCGTCACGGCTTCTCAGGCTACTCAGACAGCTTTGTGCCTGCACCGAGTCACTCTAACCCAGTCAACCCTGCTATCAGCAATGGCCTCTCAACACAGGTCAGTGATTTCCTTCTGAAATATAATAGCACATATATGGTGTTTCATTATTTGGTACAGAGAATTGTATACATGTGTTATGACTTGTTTGTCTGGCCATAGGAATCAAATTGCCTATTCCAAACTAAATTTGAAAAAAGCTGTTGGTATCATATAATAGTGTTGGTGTAACTTCATCATTGACCACAGATGATTTTTAGGTTGGCAAGTTTGAGCAAGTCTCAATGTGGGTAACTGAACAGGTTTGAACTCCTCATAAACTTCATGAACTCAGAGGAATGAAACAGTGTTGTAATGTGCACTGAATATAGTAATATGTCTGATCTAGTGAAGGTATGTGTTTTGGTTACATGTTTTAGTTTTCCACCATTGCTTCAGTGGATCATCTCACCTGAATACTGTAGACTAATATCTTAAAACTGCTGGTGTATTCACTTTTGAGTCTGGTTCCTCTCAAGGTTTCTTCCTCATGCCAACTCTGGAGGTTGTTCCTTGACACTGTTGCCATTGGCCTGTTCATTAGGGCTCTAAATCTACATCCATATTTCTATAAAGCTGCTTTGTGACAATGTCTATTGTTAAAAGTGCTAAAATTGACTTGAATTTTAATTTCTGGCTGGGGATACCAGAGACCGACTGACAGTAAATGAAAAGTGAAGTACTTTGGGCCTCCACAGCATGTTAAAGAATACTGTAAAAAAAAAAAAAAAAAAAAAAACCCTCATATCATAGTGACTGACCGAGTAGCAGCAAATGAGGAAAGCAAAGGTTGAAGTGTAAGTAAACAAGTGGCAGAAGGGATGGTGATGAAAATGAGAAGTGAAAAGACAATTATGTGATTACACACTCGTCGGCTGCTATCTCCCGTGGTGAGCACCATGCGCGTCTGTGCTAACAAGCGGAAAATTAGCTGCTAAGCACCTCAGAGGCACCTCCCTCTTGATCATATGTGTGATATTAGGAAGCACATGGGGAAGTCTACTATGTTGTTGATGACGTAAAAAGAATTAAACAAAGACCTTAAAAGTCCCGTGGTGGGAAGCATAGATGGAGGGGGTGTGGAAGGGTGTTGAAAATGTTGCATGTGATTCTGTTTATACAGAAGAAATGAAGGGCCTCACGGGACTTTTTGTGATTACATACAAAACAGGGCGACAGAGAGCATATTTATGTCTAAATATAGAAATCCAGAAATAAAATAGTCATTGAATGTTGTTATTGTTTGGTCTAATAGCAGTGTTTTCTGTTTTGTCATGGCATACTTCCAAAATAACTGACTGATTGTAATGTTTGTGTGACTTCATTGTTCAACACAGATAACTGGAAACTTTGAGTGTAAAGTCCTCAGTATTGATGCTGACCCATCACAAGCCATTAAACATGGGGTTGTTGTCTCTCACATTCACACAGAATATGGTATTGCCATTAGTTTGTGTGTGTGTGTGTGTGTGTGTGTGTGTGTGTGTGTGTGTGTGTGTGTGTGTGTGTCTGTCTGTGAGACCTAGGCCAGAGCTGATTAGTGGCCTTCTGTTGCCCCTGGAGAGCAAGAGCCGCTGGGCCTAACGATGAGGGCACAACTCTGTGTCTGTGATTGTAATTATGGAATGTTCCAGACCCTTAATTGATTGGAATGAGAGAATTTATCCTTTATAATGTACTGTGTAATTTATGGTAATGAGTCACTTTATTGCTTAATTGTTTCATTTATATATTTATTGAGTCGTTTAATGTAGGACAAAGCACAGACTTGGTTTGATTCACACTACAGAAGTTTCCTTATGGCTTAAATAATTTGAATTGTTAACTATTTACCATGTTTATTTTTTATGTATTATTTCAGTACTAACTGTGGTAAATAAAAAAGAAGAGTATATCAGTTTCTAAAAGTCAAACAAAAGTATGTTGCTGTTGGAAAACTCCATTCAGACATTGTCCAAGGTGTGGAGAATTTTATCTGTCTCTTGTTTTTTATTTTATTTTTTATTTTAGCTATGTGGGCTGTGAACTGGATATTGAAGCCATTCTGGTCTTTAAAAAAACAGTAAAAATTAACATATTAATAAAATATATATTAAATATAAACAAAGATCAAAATAGAGAAACTAGACAGAGATCCATGGAAATATTGTGAACTCCAGTTTTTGGCTCAAGTGGGCCATTTGTGTAAATCCTGTCTGGATGTATTATTGCACTGTGGGTGTCATGTATGTGTGTGTGTGTGTGTGTGTGTGTGTGTGTGTGTGAGAGAGAGAGAGAGAGAGAGAGTGACTGTGAGTAAAGTGGTTTAGTAGTCATGTGTTACAGCCTGGCTCAGCTCACTTGCCCCATGGGTAAAAATCTCACACGTCTGGTGTATAATCCAGCACATACCAGTGTTCTGTTCACACCAGGCCTGCAAAAACCACCCACATTCTCACGCTGTAGCAGATAAGCTCCGGAACCACTGAAAACCAGAGACACCAGAGATGTATAGACACACATTCAGTCACATTCTTACTCTCAGCCTTATGCCTATACACTTGCAAACATGCACTGAGATCTAACAATCTCTGAATTTGTGTGCCTATAAAAGGTCACAAACCACATGCATGCACGCACGCATGCATGCGGACTCACACAAACACACACACGCACACACACATAAACACACACACAAACACACACACACAGATTAAATACAAAACAGTAAAATTAAATATTTAAAATTCAATTTTTGAAAACACTACATGAAAAACCATCTTGAGATAAAGAGATAACAATGTAGGATATAGAGCAAAATTTCATATATCAATCATTAGATTTGAAATGCATACAGCCCTCTTTGTATTTTAACCGGATAAGTTCTTCTGGATCATGACTTTTTATTCAATGGTATTGTTACCTGTATTGCCACTGTGATAGAAAGGCACTTTACACAATACATAGATTGGCTGGACTTAGCTTTCCACTTTAGTAACTCACATATATTCAAAATCTTATGATATGGGGAAGCTTTTTGTCAACGAACTATGTGTGTGCTCTTTGGAGTGTGCTTGAGAGTTCACCTTATGTGTAGACATGTCTCCCCCTGCAGATAGGTGAACGAGGCTTTTTAACCTCCATGTGGTTTCCATTTGTAAAGCATAACACATCAGCATGCTTCTCTCACACACTCCGGATACCTCTGACCAGGAACCTGTAAATTACCTACTGTCAGTATGAGCGTGTGTGTGTGGCCTCCAAGGTGGGAAACACACCACTTCAGTTGAGTTGAGTGCAGGTTGTATTATAAAAAAACAAACAAAAAAACAACAACATAATAGTACAGCCAGTGTTGTGATCTTGTATTGCTGAGACTGCAGTTATTTATAGTATTAGAATATAAAAAAAATATAAAACTAATTTAAAAGGCAATGTAAAGAATGATAAAAGATTTAATTAAATAGTTGAAGAGGTTGTCATGATAATATAAAGATTTTTAGATAAGCCTATATGACGTTGTGCCCTGTTGGATCACAGATTAAAAAGAAATTAATGACAAATAAAAATGAGAAATATAAGTGTATTTATGTGAAAATGTGAAAACAGTCTTTTCTCCCACTGTCTATTTCTTGGTCATGTGTGCTCCTCCAGCTGTTTAAGATGAATCACTGAAGGGATTTCACAACCCTTTACAGAGGTTGTAAAACTCTAAACTACATGCATTCATTCAACTAGACATATAAGCTACACACACACACACACACACACAGAGTCCTTCTGTCTCTGTTTGACATGCTGAGTTTAATTCACTCCGTTGCAGGCAGACCACAGATCTATGTCCACTCTCTCTTCCCTTTTCACTTCTCCACAATTTTCTTTTCTAAATGATGCACTCATATAAACACAAATACACACACTAGCACACTCACAGAGGATCATTTTTAGGAAAATCTTAGCAGGGTAGAGAAACACAACTCCCGAGCATGCTCTCTCTCTCTCTCTCTCTCTCTCTCTCTCTCTCTCTCTCTCTGTTATATGGGAAATTATTTAAACAGGACCATGTGGGCGCTTGGATGGAGAATAATCAGAGTCTTATGGGCTGTGAGTGAGTGTGTGCTGGTGATCTCAGCTTTACCCAGACTGCTTTTCATTAATGATTAGCGGAGCGAGAGAGGGAACCTCCCTCAGAGCCAGGCCAAGCTTGGCCCATCAGTGCTGGCAGTGAGGGCCCTCTGGCACTGATGCCACAGTTAACATCCCAGCTTTCCAAATCTTGCTAACACTGAGCTAAATGGCTGAATTAGATATGAAGATGATTCGTTAATGTCCCCCAAGTGATTTATGACATTGTGGTTATGGTTTTGTTTTATCAATCCTTGTTGATGAAGAAAGGTGATTATGTGGTGAATGTTTTACTGCTGCTATATACTGCCTCAGCAGTTGGCGAAGATATAAATAATATTAATAATGTGTGTGAGAGATTTGAAGAGCTAAATACCTGTTTTCTCTCACTAAACTGGAATGTCTAATCCAATGAGAGGCATATGTACTGTACATGAAACAGGACATAGTATTGCTGGGTAGATAGTTAAATTTTAGAAGGTATCGTATCTCATTTTGTGATCTTGTGTCAATGTAATCCAATAATTTTCTTGGCTTTTCTAGACTATTCCAGCATGCCTTCCTATATTTGTGTGCTATATGATGCTCATTGTAGCGACTTCTTTTCTTCTTTTCCCCTTCTTTTCCTGTCCTCTCCTCTACTCTCCCCTTTCTCAGGTGATGGGACTGTTGAACCCAGGAGGCGTGCCTCACCAGCCGCAGGGAGACTTCTCTCTCTCCCCTCTCACTGGTCCTCTGGAGCCCAGTGCGGGCATGGCTGCCAGCTGCCACTCATCACAGAGACTGGAGTCTCTGTCTGGACTGGCCAGCATGCCTTCTCTGCCCAGCTCACAGTCTTACTGCCCACCCAGCTACAGCTCGCCAGCCTACAGCGTCGACCATATGGCACCATACCAATACAGCCAATATGGGCAAAGTAAGGTGAATACCACTACTGTTTTCTGGTGTGTGTTTGTGTGTCTGCACTTAGATCTGTGTAGTGCATAAACTGAACCTATTCATGGCCATTCCGTAGTACTTACTTTGAGGTCTATAAGGGTATAACAGTGTAGCACAGAAAAAATAATATTTCTACATTGTTTTGCTAAATTACTTACTAAAGCATAACAAGAATTAGTTTGAACTTTTAGCAAACATTTTAGTAGTTTCCCTAAGAAAATAATTTGCTCTGGTGCTACATTATGTCTTTTATTTCAATTGAAGTGTTTAAAAGGTAAAGCTGTAAGTTGATAAATGAAAAAAAAAATATATGATTTTTAAACAATTCCATGCATACTTTGTCCATATTCAGTTTTCCACATAACTGATTTGAACCGGTTACATTCAAATTAAAACATGGTGTATTTCTTAAATTTCTGCGCTTTTCACTCTGGAGTGAAATGCTAATTTACCATCAGTTGATAGGGTTCATTTCTGAAATGCACTTGAACCTGGATAGTGAGTGATTAGGATTATAATAGCCTCAGTTTGGACAAGTAACAAGTAGATGTCATTATGGGTCACAACCCAGCATGCATGACCTTTCACGACCCATATGATGAGTTCGCCTGTCAACCTCAAGAGTCCATAAGCTAGCCATGAAATGACCTCTAGGATAATGAAGATATTGCTCATTACACACACACACACACACACACACACACACACACACACATGCACACATACACATGTACAGACACATGAAAGCAGAAATGAAAGGAGCAGTCAGTTGTTCATCACACACACACACACACACACAAGTGAAGGCAGAAATGAAAGGAGCAGCCATCACAAAGTATGTTTGACAGATCCAATGAGAGGATAGGAATGGTATAGACCACATGTTGAATATGACGCCATCTTGAAATAATTAATTTGCCTCAGTCAATGACCTGTACACCAAACCAGGAATAGGGTGTGTTTGTGTGGTTTGGTGTGTAGATGTGAACGGGGGTTGCTGGTTGTACGTTTTTGTGAGTTAGGAAATGTTGGTGTGCGCAAATGTGGGTAGCGCTGGAGAATCAAGTGGTGTTTGTGTATGCGTGTGTATGGGGAGGGGGCTGAAGAGGGCTTTAGCAGGAGTAAAATAGCCTGTGGCAGCTCCCTATTAGAACCATGTGTTTCAGTCAGAGGTCAGATCCTGAACTCTTATTGATTGTTGGTCGGATTCCAAGCATCACTGGGTGGAGCTGTACAGTGTATTATAGCACTGATCAAGCTTACTCTAGTCACACACACACACACACACACACACACACACACACACACACACACACACACACACACACACACACAATGGTACCCATCCTACTGCTTCAACAATCCATCTGAGCCTTCTCCTATCCAAGACAATACCTCCACCTACAGGCTGTCATGTGTCATAAAATTGTTACTAAAATACACTTTCTTGCTCTCTCTCTCTCTCTCTCTCTCTCTCTCTCTCTCTCTCTCTGTATCTCAGGTGCCTTTCATTATCTGAAGCCCAACATCAGCTGAGCAGGAAGAAGTGAGCAGGTGAAAAGTGGGACAGTTCCGGACACTTTGAGAAAAACCACCTGCGCTTCAGCTCTTCTCCGGACCTCTGACATCCATGTCCAGATCCATGCCTATACACAATCCCCCCTGGAATTAGGACAGTTCCAATCCAGCTGCACCACCCACCCATGCTGGGTTGGTTCTCATTCTGAGTAATTCAGGTTTAGTGTGGATAATAAGGACCAAAGGCCCTCTGTGGTTAGTGCTCCATTCCATGCCTTCAAACGTCTCCCAACACAAAGTTTACTCGACCATTCCCAAAGAACGCCACGTAAGCAGTGAGGGACACTGGGCGGTGGAGAAGGAGTTTAAAAAATTTAGAAATGAAATTAAAGACTGTTAAAGACTGGATATTTAACCTGAAATGACCAACAGGGAAATGAGTAGGGTCAAGCAGTTGAAATGCCTTCATATTTTAGGCACAACTTGAAAGTTCACATTACATCATCATGAGAGCTTGTTGTTTGACTCGTGATGTGTTTGGGGAAATAAGGGCTCCTTTTTGTGTGTGGGGTGTGTGTATCATCTATTGACTTCATCAACATTATGTGTGCAAGAGAAAGAAATAGAAAGAGTTATCTGGCTCCTATGCCCTCAAGTGTGTGATGGAATTTCACTTATGTCAGACACTACAGTGAAATAAATATGTGTCATACTTACCCATACAATTGCAGTATAGTTAAAAGTAGACACTGAAACCTGAAAGCAACTAAAATTCCATTGTGTGAAGACATATTAAATATTTGCCATAGGAGAAAGGATGGGAGAGAATGATATAGTGTATTAGAGAAAGAAAAGACTAAAGTAGCACAAACTGAAATCCAAAGAAAGTGCAATATACACAATTTATACCTCATACACCAATCTCTTGATTTAATAATTCACATATACATTGTGAAGGAGCAATAGGGAGAGGTTCTTAACGGACATTATGAAACACTACAACATAATAGCACTCAGAGACAGTAGTTGTGGACCCTGAAATGGTAAAATGTCTTTCCATTCAACAGGACTCAGGTCTGCAAAATCTTACTCTCCTAACACTTTTCAGATTCCATAACCTGCCACACTGTCTTTTAAATTATCAACACATTCCTGCCAATATTCAAATATTTTAATCTTAAAATGGTAGGAATAATAAAATTAAGGCAAAAAAATTAGACTTTACTGAAATGGGAACAGGTTGTATAATCAAGGCCGAGAGAAAAAATCCCAACTGATAAGCAAAATGTAGAAAAAAGTGTGTACTGCTGCTTTAACAATAAACCATATTTTACTTGATGTTATATAATTGGGGTTAGGGAAACAAGACAAAACAGTTAATTTGTTCTCTTACATCAGACACATAAATATAATTTTTTTCCATTTCTGAGTTGACCCATCTTGATTGTCAAAGTGATTAAAAAAAGTACTGTGTGCCTATAACACAACACCACCTGTTTTTAAGTCTTAAATTCCATGCCGAAGGTTATTTTTTACATCTGCTTTTTTTACTTATATAATTTTTTTCTTTACAACTGCATTCAATTGTTGTTGCAAAATGTCTTGTGTCAAATGCAGCACTATTTACTATTTATAAGAAAAAAAATAAAAAACTAAAAAAGCATTCAAGCTTTGGTCATGTGGGTAATAAAAGGTATGTTTTCCATTTTGATTATTGTTCTTTTTCTCTCCCTCCCTTCCTTCCTAGTGCCTTTCTTTGTTTGTCAGAATAAGCAACACATTAATTTAGTTTTGCCTTATCCTGTTTCACATTAACATTAGTCCATACCCACATCCAGATCAGCTGTGCATGGGCAGCCTTATTTGATCTTATTGAGAATTAAGAGACAATTGGCGTGACATAGAACAATAGCTATCAGGTTCTTTCTAACTGAGCGCAGTGACCCTCTTTGTGCTTTAAAGAGAGTGCATAAATATATCTCGTTTCATAAACACTTCTGCTTGACAAATTCCTGCTCTCGGGGGAGCATTTAATGGAGTTAATGAGGAAAGCAGAGACCTGTAAACCTCCAAAGCACCTCAGAAAGTGGACATGGAGACACACCCTACTGAGAACTGTGGTCCATAGTTCACGAGGTGACATTACACACCCCCCCCCCCCCAAACACACACACACACACACACACACACACACACACAATGTTGTACATGACTTCAAACATAAAGTATTTCATTGCCCTCCCTTTCACTGTCCCCTCTCATTCCTCTGTCAGATCAGGTGCCTGCAGCTGGTACTGCCATTCTTCTCTCTCTCTCTCTCTCTCTCTCTCTCTCTCTCTCTCTGTGTGTGTGTGATTACTATGTTAGTATGTGTATAGATTTTTATAACTAGTTTTCATTAAATTAATCATACTATTTAAACAACTAGATGTTCCTTAAAACATAGTACTGTGTGCTTTGTCTCATTTCTATCATACTGAGACAAAGCATACAGTACTAACAATAATGCAGAAAATGTGGAGTGTTCAGTCTCTCTTTCAACATAGATCTGAGTGGCAGCCAGATTAACACACATTGGAGACGACTTAACTTTTGACCCTGACACTCTTTGAAATTGCAAGAGCACTCCAGCAGAGCTGACAGGGTAAGAGTTACGGGTGCTCTCACGTCATTGGGACATGGAGAAGGGTGAATGGGGAGAGTGAGGAGGTGGAAGGACAAGGGGGGTATATCCTTGCAAGGATGCATGAGAGCAAGAGCAAGAGAGGGAGAGAGAGAGAGACAGAGAGAGAGAGAGAGAGATAGATAGAGAGAGAGAGACAGAGAGAGAGAGAGAGAGATAGATAGAGAGAGAGAGACAGAGAGAGAGAGAGAGAGAGAGAGAGAGAGAGAGAGAGAGAGAGAGAGAGAGAGTGTAGGAATTCAAAAGGCAAGAAAGAGAGAAAAATGCAACACGTATAAACTTCTGCACTTCAGATATGAACTGGAATGTACTTCAGAGAGGTTAAAAAGCATTGAATATGAAGGCACAAACAGCCAGTAATTTAAGGCAGTTTTAAGAATATATACATTTTTCTATTCTATTTTTCTATATATTTTACACAGCAATTTTAGTCTTGAGTGAGTTTCCGCTGTGAATGGAAAACCTACAGAATTATCTTCACTAACCTACTGTAAGTCTAAGTCCAAACAGATTTTTAAAACACTATTGTAATTATATTTAAGTTTCTCAAATCAAAGACTATTTTATTCTTATAGATGTTTGTCATTTCCATCTCCATAACCGTGTATCTTATCTAGCATTAATAACAGACTGGATGAATTTTGCAAAGTTATTTTTCCAAATATGTTTTTGGTATTGGTTTAATTGTCTCTTTTGCAAAGTGTCATTAGTTGTGAGGGAGGGTCTATAAAAATATGCTATAATAATAATAATAATAATAATAATAATAATAATAATATTGAGTTGACGCATCTTTAAATGATTGTAAAATTGAGAAAAAGATGTGGCTGATAACCCAATGCCATTTGTTGCCAAATTCCATGCTGAAGGTAACTTTTTACATCTTCCTTTTATACGTAAATATCTTTTTTTCTTCACAACTGGATTCAATTGATGCTGCAAAATGTCTTGTGCCAAATGCAGCACTATTTACTATTTAAAATAAAGAATAAAAAGCATATTAATAATACGTTATATCATAAATGTAAACTGGATGAAGAGCAGGTGAGTGGAATGTATCGATCTTAGAAATACCTCTTAACTTGAGTGTGACAAACAAACAGCAGACCAGGACAGCATACCTTTCCAAAACTGTCTCACCAACTGCATTTTCCATTTCCCAGAGAGTCAACATCCAGCCTATGTGCATGACGGAGACAGAAAAGCCATTGTACCTTCAGCTATACTTTATACAGCAGGATTTTTTTTCCTGACTAGAGAGAAGATCCATGCCAAGTTTACTGAACTAACCACAATCTGGATGTTGAAAGTAAATTTTTGACTTTGCCATAAGTAATGAGTGATTATTCCCAACATAACACATGCAACACGTGGCATTCCTTGACTTTTGTCCATGCACAAAGACTCAGTGAATGATCAGAAGGACTTGTTGATGACTAATGGGTAGTATGATTTCTGACTGCTATTTTTTTTTTGTTATTATTATTATTATTATTATTATTATTATTATTATTTACAAAAAGTGCAGTAAGATGTATGTGCAAATTGTTCCTTTGTTGTTAACTGCATGCTGGCCTGTCAGTAGTGATGCCATCAATAAGACTAAGCTACTTGCTCTGCTGACCAAGTGTAAGGACATCTTGGATGAACAGGATAATCATGAAAATTTCCTTGTGAATGCAACCACGGTCAACCCATGCCAGAAAATGGTCACTAATTCATCCAGGAAAACCTATGACAATGCTTATTTTTACATACTGTTTGTGATGTTTATCTACTCCTTCCTTGCGCTCACACTTTTTCAGAGCTTTCTTCAAAATGAGAAAACAATGAAGGACCCATATGAATATTCTAGAAGCTCAGCTGATGCAACTGAACACATATACAGCAAGGGTTCTACTTCAGGGAAATTTGATTTTGAGGACGAGACGATCATCTGAACAAGTCAGACGAGTCAGGCAGTGAAAGCTGCCAGGAAAACATCAACCTATAGAAAACTTGCACTGCCAATCAATTTTCACTAATCTTGTTTTTCAAATTTTTCCCTCCCATTGATGTTAAAAATGAAACCATATGCAAGCATGGTAACGGGGGAGTCTGTATCAGATATCTAGGTTACAGTGGAAAAACTGAATAGGACAGTCAGTGACAATTATTTTGAAGATATCTGCCAGTGATATGTGTTGTGTTGAAGGCAGACACTTTAAATTGGGAAGTGCTTATAGTAAGTCTTAGGTCAACTGTATCACTCTCTAGTCACGCAGAAGAATGCTGAACCTTGAAAATGTTTCTTTTACTTCAGTTGGTGGTTTAATTTCTTCCCTTAGTCACTTGAGTCAACTCAGGCACATCATTGTTTATATTTTTCCATGCTGAGAACTGGTGCAATGTCTGAATGTCATTATCAATCAAACCCAACACCAAGACCATCAAAGTAAGCTTGATGGGATTCAGTATAGAGGCAGTTACTGACTACAGTCATTTACTAGAAAAAACAAACAAACCATAGAGTAAAACACAGATGGTGAGCATTTAAACTAATTATGAAACAAATCTTAGTACTATCTGCAATGAATAATAATGTGTTTTTGTGCACCTCTGTTGACATAATGCTATTTGCTCAGTTGCTGAAATGTTGAACACACCACAGCTAGATTTAGTGACTTACACAGTTTGATTCTATCATATAATTTTTTGGGGCTACTCATTAAGTTATTTTTTAAAGATATATTATGTTTCAGGCTAAAGGTAACACAATTAGCTATGGTTGAGGTTTTGAAAAAAACAACGTTTTTATATAAATCAGACTTTGTGGGTTTTTTTTTAAAATATATATATATTCCAGACTTTGGACCTGGAATGCCACTGTCTAACAGTGATAAGCTTTCTCTCTCCTGTGGTGGTCTTATTTAGCTGATGAGTTGTTGGTGTATGTTAAATTATGTAGAATGCTAAACTGTGCAGTACTGTGGTACTTTGCCACTGAAGAGTCACAGACTAGGGTACAGTTACCATGCTAAATTGTTTATGTGCATCTACATTCTGAAGATATAATTATCATTTATGATCTTGCTTCCATTTTAGATAACTCTTTCTGTCTCCCTTACCTTTGCATACTTATTTTGGGTTACAAAATTATACACAAAACCTTTTTTTTTTGCATTTTGGTGGTTGACATCTAAAACATCAATCTGAAAGTTCTGTTTGTTTTTCATCTATTTTTATTCCATCTTATTTCAGTTTCAAACCAAACACAGTTATTTTATTTCCACTGCTAAATAGTATGAAAATATGAATCTTTATCTATACTCAGCAAAAAGAAATGTCCTCTAACACCCAACTACTTTTATTTCCAGCAAATTTCTTAACATGTGTAAATATTTGTATTAACATAAAAACATTCAACAACTGAGAAATAAACGGAAAATTTTCACAGACATTTGATGAACATAAATGGGGGGGGGGGGGGGTTGCCAATATCAAAAGTAACAGTCAGTATCTGGTGTGGCCACCAGCTGCTTTAAGTACTATGATGCATCTCATCCTAATGGACTGCAACAGATTTGTCAGTTCTTGCTGTGAGATGTTACTCCACTCTTTCACCAAGGCAAGTTCTCATCACATCTGGGGGAACATATGGTTACATGTCATTTTCCACTGCAAGGACTATTAGCTGTCCTTCCTGTCTCCCTGTAGCACTGTCTTAGGCATCTTACATTACAGACATTGCAGTCTATTGCTCTGGCCACATCTGCAGTACTCATGCCTCCCTGAAGCAGGCCTATGGCATGTTCACACAGGTGAGAAGGCACCGCAGGCATCTTTCTTCTGGTGTTTTTCAGAGTCAGTAGAAAGGTCTCTTTAGTGTCCTAAGTTTTTGTAACTGTGACCTTAATTGCCTACCGCCTATAAACTGTTAGTGTCTTAAGGACTGTTCCACAGGTGCATGTGCAATAATTGTTTATGGTTCATTGAACAAACATGAAAAACATTGTTTAAACCATTTCCAATAAAGATCTATAAAGCCTATTTGGATTTTACAAAATTGTCTTTAAAATACAGTCTCCTGAAAAAGGGACGTTTCTTTTTTTGCTGAGTATAGTAACAATTGCATAACAATAGTGCCATATAGAACAATTGAAAAAGATTATTTAAATAACTATATGTATATAACAGGTTTCAAGGTTTCATCCTCTCAGATGCTCTGTAGAACCACATTTTCTTAATTTTGTTTTTCCTTATTTTGAGGTTCCATTCATGATGATGAGACTACTTCATCAAACAGTTTTTCACTGTGTTGTTGCCCAGTTAATCTAGAGTTACCTTGAGATCATTGTAGATCTGTCTAGTTTGGATGAATCTTTTCCTAGGGAGTCCAGCAAAGGGCTACATGTCTTTAATGGAAACATCACCTATATAGGATTGAGAACAAAAGTCATGCGTATTAGTTACATATACAGACATTCCTATTTTATCTCTAATGTGTACCAATCTGTAAATACATGTGAAATACATGATGAAGTAACATTTGTTCTTACTAAAATTACTCTGTATTTTGTGCCATTATAATTTAAGAAATGTCATATAATGTAAAATTCACAAAACCTTTTTTTTTTTTATGAATCTTATTAATACAGCATCAATGAGAAGTAAAACCTCACATTTGTCTACATTCAGTCTTGTGCTTTTCCTGTTACATATATTTGCCTTTTCAAAGAAATCAATGTTTGCCTGTTTTGTTGTTTGTTTGAAGAGTCAGCATTTGGAGCGTAAGGTCCCATGAGGTAACGATGAATTGTGTGTGTATGTAGTTTAAAAAAAAAAAAAAACTGGAACAGTGATGCTGTCTCCAGAAGTCTTGTGCCAGCTCTGAAAAGATACATTTGTAGTGAAGAAAAAGTCCAGTCAGCTCAGCCCCCCTCTGTCTTCATCCCACTCAATTGCTTTACCATATATAGCATATAGGTAAGGGCAAAAAAAGGGGACCTGATTTGAACAAGTCAGTGAAGTTAGAAGATACAATATAATATGATAATATCATAATATTTACATATTAAGAACAGGAAATACAAACATTTGAATTTATTTGTTCACTATTAATATTTGAAAGTACACAATTTAACCATATTTTTTTCAGTGTGATGAAATAACATCTCTGAAAGCTAACATACAAAATGTTTTGCGAAATTAGTTAACTTTTTTTTTTTTTAGGCAAAACGATTAAGCACTTTTTGTACAGTGTAGATGCATGAGTGAAAATAATATACTAACTTACCTTGAGTAGGCAAATGCCATAATTTTTACTGAACACACAAAAGAACCATTTATATTTATTTATTTATTTATTTATTGTGATAGTTCTATAAATAACCACTGCCTTTACCAAAGAAACCTTTAAGGCCAAGTTAAAAAAGAAATAGGCTAAATAAAGTAGCCTACTGAAAAATAAATTGTGAAAACATTAGATTGTTTTATCAAGACCCGCAATGATAATCACATTACATTTTAAAATCTCTGATGCGTTTACTGCTACTGTTTCTCTAAGACCCCGTGACTGTAGTGGCCACTTCGTCGTGCAAACAAGATATCGTTATGTCAAATTATGCACTTCGTGACCTTCACGTGCCCGTGATGTTACACACAATTGCAAGGCGAATTTGCAAATTAACAAATGCCGTCACGTTTGTTTGGACAAAATCAGAATCGGTGAGTAAGGTAATACAACGGCCTCTGCGTACATTTGATGTGGAGCTGGCAGATGCAATCAGGAAAAAAGTTGGAAAAACTGGGGTTCAGTGTAGGGGGAGATCATTCCTTTACTCGAGCAATATGTAAAGCGAAAAAGGGACTTTCTGATTTTTGGCCTGCCGCTGACCCCGTGAGATCTTAAGCGTTCAAAGCAAACCGGGGGGAAAGGGAGACAGAGTGAACCCCATAGACTTTATCGGTCTCGTGAATTAATGTCAATTGCATCTAGCAGGATCTCTGGGACGTCTCTAATGAGAGCATGCGGTTTTCATTTGGACAACATTCCGCCAGCGAGCTCATGAAAGCGAGGGCAAGGAACAAGAGAGAGAAAACTGAAGGCAGCGACAGGGCCGACTTCATCCCGAGAGGATCTACCTACACCAATACCCCGCCCCTTCTGTCCCAAGGTAGCGGTATCTCCTTTCATAGACGTATCAAATCAAGCACGGTCGAGTTCACTGGTTTACGGTGGCGCGGCGGGGGGCAGCTGAGGCGGAAGCGCTGTTGGAAGAGGTACATCATTTGAGAGCGCATGCCTATAACGCTTATTACGTTAGGCTCGAGCGATGGGTGCGTAACGACAGCGGGGGTCAATTCTTCGCATGAGGCTACATATGCAGAGTTTGCTACAAAATACACTATTCTTTTAGGAAATTTTGAACCCTAAATTATGTCTCTCTGGGGCAAAAGAGTGTTCCTGTCAGAAAGCGTTCTAAGTATAAACGTTAATTATCCAATGAATCCTTCCAGCAGAAAATCTATTATATTATTTGTAAATATTTTTATTGCTTTTACTGGGAGCATTTTTTCTTGTGTCCCACTTTAGCTGTGGGATTTTGGTAAACCGGGGCAGCCAATAAAGTAATTTAAAGAGGGTTCTAGGTGAATTATCTTTAAAAAAAAAAGTCAAAGGTTTAAAACAACGATTAAATAGTACACACATTAATTGATATATTTTACTAATTATGATAATACATAACAGAACAGAATCAAATGGTAAAACAAAGAAGAATCAAATGGTCAAACAAAGAAAGTAATCGAGGAACATAAGAAAAAAAGACAGAGAACGGCACTGAACAAGATAACTTTAAATCAGTGGAGTGAAGGCAGGAACGATTAATAACACCATGTCTTAGGATGAAAGTGAGGGCATAAAAATGTGCAGTAGAATGCCCAGAGAAGCACCCTACTGGAGGGTCAAGGGCTGTGTGACAAGTTTACACCTTTGCTGAATAAAAATGTTTTAATTATTTTTTTTATATTCATGCATATTACAAGCAAAACAAATGATACAAATGTACATTAAGTTCCAAGCATCACTCATGATTTTAAGAGTAAAAAAAAATTGTGTCCCACTCTAAAATGATCACATGAAAAACTAAAGGTCAAATAAGCATTCAAAAGAGAGTCAAAGAACTACAATTCTAACTGTGTTTGGTATTTCTTGATTTTTGGTTTTACATAGTTTAAGGGAGATTTTCAAGGGTATGTTGTTAGATTAGATGATGGCAAAAATTTACAAAAAGTAGTAATTTTTTAAGTGTCCCACATTAGCAAAATTCACCCTATATCAGCCTGTATAGCAAGGTTTTATACCTAAACAGCACCCCCCAAAAATTGTTTATTATATTGATTAATCACAAGAGGAATCTATAAATCTATTTCACAGGTAGTGTTACCATGTAGTGCATGCTCAAAAATCGCTAGAATTTGCAAGATGACATCAGGGATGAATTAGTATATGCATTTAATTATCATGATCATTTGCATATCAGAATGTGTTACATGAAGAAGGAATATTTTCTGCAAAATGCAGAACACGACAAAAAGAAGCAGTGGCAGTCAGTAGTTGGGTAATGGACACAAAAGGAATAGTTGCAGACAAAATAACTCACTTTTGTTTCTTGTAAATATAGCCAAGAAGAGAATTTAAAATTAAGAACAAAGAAATTCTTGGGTGGGACAAACAATGGAGATCAGTTATTGGTTGTTGGGAACAATGATGATCAGTGATTGATTGTTGTTTACATAAGCTTAGTCAGATTGAAACTGCTCTTTCAACTTGTATAACCAACTGGTGTGATGTGAGCTGGAGAGCCTTATCAAGTGCAGGTCAATTTGGTTGGGTGGAAATGTTTTTTGGACTTGTGCACTGTTGCCATTTTCATGGTTATATATTAATGCACATTTGAGTGGAGGGGTGCAAAAGTAGGTGGGACTTTGAAAAATAACTAACTGAGGGATTTTAGAAGCCATTTTGGTTAAAAAATGTGAGTGCCCTACTCTGTTCTGGGGCCCCGTGGTAGCACAATGACAGGGATAAGACTGAATTAATACAGACAATTTTCATGAAGCATCACTCACAAATTTTTATTAGCTTATTGTTTAAATCCACACCGGAAAAACACATTTGCTTTAGGCACACATAAGTGACATGTAAGCTGCATATATTGTCAATCCTTCCTAATACATTATACAAGTACAAATTTACTATATTACATATAACTATTTAATTTAAATAATGCTATTAGAATACCAATAAAATTATCAAATTTTCACTTCACACAATGTCAGATAATCCTTCCTGAATGCTTATACAGTGCCCTTCACTAATATTGACCCGTTTGGTAAATATGAGCAAAGAAAGCTGTGAAAAATAGCTTTTATTGTTTAACCTTTTGATCTTTTGTTTAAAAAAATCACAAAAATACTCTGCTCTCATGGATATCAAACAATTGCAAACACAGGTTTATAAAAAAATCTTTGCTAAATATATATGTGGCACAATTATTGGCAACCCTATGAATTCACATGAGAAAAATATATTTGAAGTATATTCCCATTGATATTTTACATTTTTTAGTGACCTGGGTGACTAGGAACAGGAAATTGTTCAACCACGACTTCCTGTTTCACAGTGCTATAAATATGAGGTAACACATAGGCTAAATTCCCTTAGTCATTCATCACAATGGGTAAGGCCAAGGAATATAGCTGTGATGTGAGACAAAAGGGACAAAATAGGAAGTGGCTATAAGAAAATAGCAAAAGCACTGAAATGCCCATTTTCACCATCAGGGCAATAATTAAGAAGTTCTAATCAACTGGAAATGTTATGAATCAACCTGGAAGAAGACGTGTGTCTCAACACACTGTGAAGAGGATGGTTCGAGTGGCCAAAACATCTCCAAGGATCACAGCTGGAGAATTGCAGTAGTTAGTTGCATCTTAGGGTCAGAAAGTCTCCAAAACTACAATCCGACTTCACCTATTCACCACAAGTTGTTTGAAAAAGCCTCTACTCTCATCCAAAAACAAACTCAAGCATCTTCAGTTTGTCAGACACTACTGGAACTTCAAATGGGATTGGGTTCTATAGTCAGATGAAACCAAAATAGAGCATTTTGGCAGTAAACACCAGAGGTGGTTTTGGCGCATAGAGAGGTAGTACCTCATGCCCATGGTTAATTTTGGTGGTGGCTCTTTAATGTTTTTCTGCCAGAGGACCTGGACATTTTGTTAGGATACAAGGCATCATAGACTCTATCAAATATCAACCGATATTAAATGAAAATTTGACTGCCTCTGCCAGAAAGCTTAAAATGGGCCGTGGTTGGGATCTTCCAGCAGAAAAATTATCCAAAACATACACCAAAATCAACACAAAAATGGTTTACTGACCACAAAATCAACGTCCTGCCATGGCCATCCCAGTTCTCTGACTTGAAATCCATAGAAAACTTGTTGGGTGAACTGAAGAGGAGAGTCCACCAGTCTGGACCTCAAAATTTGAAGTGTCTGGAGAGATACTGTATGGAGTAATGGTCTCAGATCCCTTGCCATTTATTCTCCAAACTCATCAGGCATTATAGGAGAAGACTCTCCTGTTGTCTTGGCAAATGGAGGTAGCACAAAGTATTGACTAAAAGGGTGCCAATAATTGTGCCACATATATATTTGACACATTTTTTTGTGATAAACCTGTGTGGAGTTTGCAATGGTTCGATATCCATGAGAGCAGAGTATTTTTGTGAATCTTTTGAACAAAAGATCAAAAGATTAATTAATAAAGACAAATTTTCGCAGCCTTCTCTGCTCATATATTTACCAAGGGTGCCAATATTAGTGGAGGGAACTGTAGAGACCTGTTCTCAAAGATGATCGTAACACCAGTGAAATTGTACATACCCCTTTATAACACCACAACCTCACTGTACAGCTCAGCTCAACCACACTCAAGCCAACCAGGACGGCCAGGAACCTTGGCGTGATTCTTGATGACAGCTTGACCTTTACAGACCACATCTCAACAACTGCATGGTCCTGTAGGTTCATCCTGTACAACATCAAGAAAATCAGACCCTACCTCACCAAACAGGCTACACAGATACTAGTCCAAGCTCTTGCTATCTCAAAACTGGACTACTGCATCTCACTATTCTCGGGCCTCCCAGCCAGCTCCATCAAATCCCTTCAGATGATTCAGAATGCTACAGCATGCCTCGTCTTCAACCAGCCCAAGAGAACCCATGTCACACCCCTCTTCATCTCCCTCCACTGGCTTCCTGTAGCTGCCTGCATCAAATTCAAGGCCTTGATGCTCACCTACAAGACCTTGTCTGGAACAGCACACTCCTACCTCAACTCTCTCCTGAAGGCTTACATTCCCTCACGCAATCTGTGATCGATTAGTGACTGACGCTTAGTAGTTCCTACTTAGCATCGCTCAAGGTCCCTTTCAAGAACCTTCAAACTAACTGTTTGAAGAGCCTTCAAACAAACTTCCAACCTCAATCCGGACTGCAGAATCTCTCACCATCTTCAAAAACAGCTTAAGACCCACCTCTTCCGTGAACACCTAACCAACTCATAAAATAAATAAATTATATATATATATATATATATATATATATATATATATATATATATATATATATATATATATATTGCACTTACACCTCTACTCTGCACACTTTGCTTCTTCTGGAACTCAATTAATGGATCTTGTATGGTAGCACTACTTGTATTGTTCTCTGCTTGATATATCGCTTTGCTTGGATTTTCTCATTTGTAAGTCGCTTTGGATAAAAGCATCTGCTAAATGAATAAATGTAATGTAAATGTTATAAAATTGCAAAAGTGTGAAACTGTTTTTCACTATTATGATGACGATGAAGACTACCTAGACAAAGCTTTTAGGCTAGAGTTTTTTTTTTTTTTAATTTAAAAAAAAAAATTTTTTTTAGGTACATCTTCAGAAACAGGAATGAGAATAAGCATGCTTGTAGGGCCAATATTATCATTCAGTAACATTAGCTAATAAAGGAGCTTTCTTGCAATGTGGTTGAGCTAGATTTAGGCACACTCAGCACCACACACATCCCAAGGTAATATCATTTATATTATATGATGATACCAGAAGATAATAAAAATGTACAGTGCATCGGGAAAGTATTCACAGCGCTTCACTTTTTCCACATTTTGTTATGTTACAACCTTAACCCAAAATGGATTAAATTCATTATTTTCCTCAAAATTCTACAAACAATACCCCATAATGACAACGTGAAAGAAGTTTGTCTGACGCTTAAGTATTCACAGTAGGCTGTGAATACTTATGTACGTGTGCTTTTTTTTTTGTTTTTTATTTTTAATAAATTTACAAAGGTTTCTGAAGCGAGGTGAAAAATAGTGTCATTATTTAAGTTGATTCAGTCCTAGAATAAGTTCTTATATAGATTTAAAGGGTTAAAAATATTGTGTGTGATGCTATCTTACATATGTATTTTCCGCGGTGGATGTAATTACATTGGTAACTTTATGGATTATATTATTTACATGTTAAATAAAGTTTGTTTGGGAAAAATTACATTCATAAGGAGTTTAATGCTAGAATAATACTTTGACGTGTGTACAGAGAAAAAAAAAGGGATGTAAAGGTGTAAGTTTAAATTATTTGTGCTAATGGACCAATCAGGAGGGAGATACAGGTCACTGGAAGGTCGAGGAAAAACAGTGCGAGAGGGAGAGAGACGAGTGTGCATGTGGAAGGAGTTGTGCTTTTTCTCAAGTACCATCATTGTGAGTTAAGTGGTCGACCAGAGCACTATATGTGACATTTTACTGGTGGTATAAGCTATCTGTGGAGAGTATAACCTCAGAGAGACATCACATTACCGCGGAAAGAATATAATAGCTAAGAGCTAGCTGTTAAGACTTGAATGCTAGTGCACACGTGGGCTTTGCTAATAAGTTACTGAACAGCCATCTGGATGGGCAGAGACTGTGTTTGTCACGAAGAAAGGAGCTGTGGACTTCGCGGATGACTACCTGTGTGTTAATCTCCTTTTCTTCTATGTTGCAACAATGTGAGTGTGACCCCATTCTTGATCAAGATACCATTTATTTGTTTTTGCCCTCGTGGTGAAGCAGCCATTTTGTTTGAGGCTTCTATGTACGTCAGCTACATTCAGGCCTGCAACGGGGAACTTGGTACTATTATTTTGTTTGTTTTATGGGGTAATGCCGGCTTTTGTTGGTTAATCTGGGCGAATAGCCTATATCTTTTGAGTTTTGAAACTTAAGGGATTCTGAGAACTGTCTATAATGTAAAACTGAAGCTGAATGTTTGATAACTGAACTTTCTTGTTAAATACTTTGTCTACATTAGTAAAAGGTTTAAATATTTAAACATTGGTTTGATTAATGGCTTAAAAGTTAAACACAAGTGTCTACACTTTAAGTTGGTCTATTTCCATAAGATCCTCTATACTTAATCAGTGATAAGAGATATCATGGTATCATGGGATATAGTGGGCATTTCATAAAGAGTATATTTACTAATTGGAAAATTCTGGAATGCATGTGGAACCCAAGGCATTAGCCGAGTAACATAAAACACAAAGAAGAGTAAGTATTTAGTATTTCTCTTGATAAATAGAAAAGAACTCAGGGTAGCTCCCTCAAGTAAAAGGTATTACACCAAAGGGGCGCTACATTTCAAACAAACTTCTTTCGTGTTGTCATTATGGGGTATTTTTTTTTTTAGAATTTTGAGGAAAATGATGAATTTAATCCATTTTGGAATAAGGCTGTAACATAACAAAATGTGGGAAAAGTGAAGCGCAGTGAATACTTTCCGGATGCACTGTACATGTTCATACCTTCCTGTGAAGTCCAGTCTGTTAGCCAATATAGCTACTCCATGCCCTCAAAATGTCATGATGTCACGTCAAAGTCCCTATCTTCTCATAAAAGTACTGACTTTATGCAGTGCATTTGTTCTGATTTGTCCATGCAACTTCACTTTCATTTGTTGTTTCCAAATAACCAATATCTTCAATAATGTTAATAATCTAAAAAAAAATATATATATATATATATATATATATTTTTTTACTCAGAGATTTGTGACTGTCAGTTACAAACTCAATTCAGGGCGTGTGCAAAAATGTGCAGGGGACAGAATCACTTTCTCACAAAAGTGTATATGGTTACTTACTAAAACAAATACACGAATAACCAGAAACCTAACTTTGTTGCTAATTGTGGCTTTCAAAGCTGGAGCAGGCTGAACACAGACACAGGGAGACTGGAGTGAGGCGAAAAAGGGCTCTTTTATTTATAAAAGTGTGGTTGGGAGTGGGGAGTGCAGTGTTCTGGTGCGGCGGCAGATCAGCGTCGGCCTCTGGGGTTGGAGCATGAGGAGTAGACCACTGGAGGTGAGAGGCGGGACACAAGGAACCCATTTGAAGTCCTCAGAGGCATCTGTCTTGATGTGGATGCCAGGGAATATCCTTGTTGTCATCAGAGCCGTCTCTGCTTCCTACATGAGAGGGAGAAAAATAAATCAGCCTACCTGTGTGGGGAACATTGCTCACCTGGCTGTTGTTCTGATACCCTTTTATACTGCCCTTTTATACTGGAGGACGACTTGGGAAGCTTCATTGGGGAGCTGTGCTGGTGTATCACCGTCCTTCCCTGCCTAGGTCTAAGGTGGTTAAGGCACATTCCATGGCCGCTGTCATTTCTCAGAGGGTCTTGGGGGCCCTCATACCCACAGCCTTCCACTCCTCAGGCAGCAGTGCTCTCAAGAATTGGTCTATGGCTACCTTCTTGATGACCTCTGTGGCAGTACGTTGGTCAGGCTGCAGCCATCTTTTGGTGGCCTGAACAGGCTGTCCATCTGCGACCAAGGGGTGGCTTCAGGCCAGTAGGATCATCGGTGGAAGTCTGTCGCCACGCTGGTGGGGGACAAACGACATTGGATCAGGACTTCCTGTTTTAGCAGGTCGTAGTCTTCAGCCTCGGCTGGGGTGAGTACACAGTAGGCCACATGAGCCTCCCCAGAGAATAGAGGAGTGAGGATGCAGGTTTAGTCCTCTTCGGCCCATCTTTCCCAACAGGTGACGTGCTCCCATGGTATTACTCAAGGTTCAGTTCTTGACTCACTGTTATTTATCATATACAGTATATGCTCCCTCTTGGCAATATCAGCAGGTGGCATGGCTTGCAATTTCATTGCTATACTGAAGATACTCAGATATTCAGTGCATACATACTGACCCCTCACACACACTGCCTCCTCTGTCCCTAGTGGATTGTCTGATGAACCTAAAGACTTGGATTAATTCTAACTTTCTGAGGCTTAACAGTAACAAATCTGAGGGCATACTGATTGTATCCCCATCCACACTAAAAAAATGAGGCACTACTCATTATCTATCCAAGGTTTTATTATATCCAACTCAGCTCACGTTCAAAACCTTGGGGTCACATTGGACTCCAAATTCTCATATCAATCACACATTAAAAACATTACTAAAACAGCTTTCTTTCACCTTTGGGACATTTTCAGGATCGGACCCTCCTTTTCCCCTCTTCAACATATCCATGCTTTTGTTACTACCAGGCTCGACTATTGCAATGCTGTTTTTTACAGACTCCTTGTGAGGGTCTTAACAAGCTACAGTATGTGCATAACCCAGCTGCTAGAGTTATCACCCACACAAGACCATGAGGACACATTACACCCACACTCCAAACATTACATTGGCTCGCTATTCTCTTTCATAAACAGTACACGATACTTCTTTTGGTCTTTGAGTTCTTTTGGTCTACTTATCTAGCCTGTACACAACTGTACAGGCTACAGTTTCTGTTTCTCAGAGGCTCAAATGATCTCATCTAAGGTGATGGGGCTGTCAAGTTCAGATGCCAATAGAGGGTCAACTTTGGGAAAACCAATATTTCTAAGAAAATGGTCCATGTTACCTGAATTGTCAGGAGCTCCAACTGTGTATAAAGACGAGTAAAAGCTTTTAACAGTTGAATTAATTTCTATATGATCCGAGGTTAATGCACCACTGGACTGCATAATTTGAGTAATAGAATGTGAAGCCGCTTGGCTACACAGTTGGTGAGCCAACAACCGAGCGACCTTATCCCCATATTTATAATAATTGCCACTCGTATGTAACAAAAGCCTCTTTGCCTCACCTGTCGATAACAAATCGAACTTCGCCTGCAAATTAAACCTTTGTTCATGCAGCTCAGGGGTCGGGTTGAGAGCATATTTGTTGTGAATAGCTCAAATATTATCAGATATCTCTTTTTTCTTATCCTTACGTTTCTTATTCGCATGAGCAGAATAAGAGATTATCTGTCCCCTTAAGAAGGCCTTTAGAGTTTCCCAAAGTAAAGAGTAAGAGATTGAATCAGTTTTATTAGTAAGAAGAAAATCATCTATTGAAGTAGAAATATACTTGCAAAATGCTGAATCGGATAAAAGTAGAGAATTAAGCCTCCATGGTGGGCGAAAGGCCCAATGCAAAAGTAGAAGAATGTCAAGACTTAAAGGAGCGTGGTCTGAAGTAACAATTCATAGATATTCAGAGTTTACAACCCAAGAAATTAGAGAGTTATTAATAAAAAAAGTAATCAATGCGAGAAAAAGATTTATATACGTGAGAATAAAAAGAATATTTTCTCACTGTGGGGTTAAAATACCTCCACGGATCAATGTGTCACGTTACAAAGATGGTTTTGCAAGCAATCACAGATTTCAAACTTTTAATAAAAAAACAAAGACACAATAACACAAGGCAAAATACTGTGGCAAAACTAAACATCGAAGTGTGGACAAAAGCATGTATAGACACTGATGTAGTATGGTGCAGTGGCTGTTGGGAAATGAAGTCCAGAGTTCCCTCCTTGATACATGAGAGAACCCAGCAAAGGGCGCTTCTCCCAGAGCGCCCAAAATGCAGTCCCTCCCTCTGGCGGTCCTGGCCCCCTGGGCAAAATGTCCCCAGCTGAACCAGGAGACTAAGCAGCGTCCTCAGCGGAGCAAGAAAGCAACGCAACATCCTCAGTGGAACAGGTAAGCAGAGCGACGTCCTCTGCGGGGCAGGACAGCGGGATAACTTCCTCGGTAGGACAGGAGAGGGGAGCGATGTTCTCCGCGAGGCCCGAGGGAAGCTCCAAGATTTCCGCGAGGCCATAGAGGGGGGCGAGGTTCTCCGCAAGGCCAGAGAGGGGAGGAAGGTTCTCTGTGAGGCCAAAGGGAGGAATGATGCTCTCCGCGAAGCACGAGGGGGAAACGATGCCCTCTGTGGAGCAGGAAGGAGGATTGACATACGGCGTGCAGAAAAGAAGAGGAACGACGTCTTCAGCGGAACATGGAGGCAGAGCGACGTCCTCAGTGAAGCAGGATGGCAGAGCGAAGACCTCAGCCGAGCAGGATGGCAGAGCGACAACCTCAGCCGAGCAAGATGGCAGAGCGATAACCTCAGCCGAGCAGGAAAGCGGCGCGAAGTCCTCAGCCAAGCAGGTAGGCAGAGCGACAACCTCAGCCGAGCAGGATGGCAGAGCGATGACCTCAGCCGAGCAGGTAGGCAGAGCAATGTCCTCAGCCAAGCAGGAAGGCAGAGCAATGTCCTCAGCCGAGCAGGAAGGCAGAGCAATGTCCTCAGCCGGGCAGAAAAGCGGAGTGCCTTCCTCAGTGGAGCGGTAAAGCCGGGCAATTCTCTCAGCGGTGCAGAAAACAGGGCGAGTTCCTCAGCAGAGCAGGCAAGCACATTGGCGTTGTGTGCAGGGTTGGCAAATTGAGGTGAGTACTGGGGTATGTCGGGACATGGAGCAACGTCTTCAGCCAACCAGGGCAACTGAGCGACGTCCTCAGCTGATCCGAAAGGCTGAGCGGCGTCCTCAGACGAGCAGGGAGGCTGACTTACGTTCTCCGCTGACTCTGTTTGCTGTACTAGATCCATAATAGGGGAGGGAGGGTGGGAGATGGTACCAGCCCAATAAACAGGCTCCCACTTGTTCCAGGACTCCTCTATGTCTTCCTGCTGCTTATGTAGCACAGCTTGGCACTCCTCCTCTTGTTGGCGTAGCGTAGCTCTCCGCAAATATAGGTGGCAGAGTGAAGCCCAGGTATTTCATGTTCCTCTGCTGCTTCCAAGTTTTAGGTCTTATGTTCTGTCACGTTACAAAGATGGTTTCGGAAGCAATTGCAGATTTCAAACATTTAATAAACAAACAGACAGAAAACAAAGACACAATAACATGAAGCAAAATACTGTGGCAAAACTAAGCATCAAAGCATGGACAAAAGCATGAATAGACAGTGATGTAGTATGGTGCAGTGGCTGCTGGGAAATGAAGTCCAGAGTTCCCTCCTTGATACATGACACAATGTAACCATTCTGAACCATGAACTCAGAGAATACCTTTGCCATTGCAGAGGGAGCCTTTGCAACAGCACTAGATTTGTCCAAAACTGGGTCAATAACACAGATTAAATCTCCCCCAAATGTCAAGAGATGTGTGTTCAAATCAGGAATTTTTGACAACAAATTCTGAGCAAAAGGAGTGTAATCAAAATTCGGGGCATATACATTCACCAAAACTACTGCCATGAAATTTTCCCTTCCACAATCACATATCTACCATTTACATCAGAAATAACTTTATCAAAAGAAAAGGGCACAGTCTTACTTATCAGAATAGAAACTCCCCTGGACCTGGAATCAAAATTGGAGTGGAACATATGCGATGTCCAGTGATCTTGGAGTCTGCGTTGATCCCTGAGAGGGAGATGGGTTTCCTGAAGAAATGCAATAGATTTTTTTTAGTTTTTGTAGTTTTAAATGTGTCAAAACCTTGGATCTTTTAATGGGACCATTCAGACCTTTCACATTCTAACTTAGGAATCTGATCGAGCTTTGGGTATTTTCCATCAATTTAGGTTAATACAGAATGAAGTACAGAGAGGTTGATATTAATAGGAAAAAAAAGAGAAAAACAAACAAACAAAAAAACAAACAAACAAAAACCCCCCCAAAAAACACAACCAACAACAACACAGCATCCCTCCCCACCTCCCACCCCACCCTCCCCCACCCTACTCTGAACATCAATTAAGCTCTCTCCATTCACAAACAATGGAGGCAGAACCCTACAAGACTGGAACATCCGATACTTGTAAACCATACCTATTCTTGTTGTTGTGTGAAGTCACTCCCAAGCATAAAAGGTACCACAATTAATTCATGTATCTCAAGGCATCCTATAGATTTACGTGGAAACTGATATGGTTGCCCACACCCGCGTAGTTTTACAGTCACATTACAGGTATTAATAAATTGGTTAACTGTCATGTAGACAGCTTAAGATGAAGGATACCGTTCATTAAACCATACTTGCGCTTTTTGGGGGCAGTCGAATAGAAGCCTCTCATTACCGAGGTCTATCTGAAGGCAAACAGAGTATCTGAAAGAAAACCGTACATTTCTCTCACGCAAGCTGTTTCTCAATGCAACGAAGGCCGCCCTCCTCTTAGCAACGCTGGAGTTGAAGTCAGGAAAGATGTAGACCTAACGGCAATGATGGAAAAGTTGATTCCAATTCCCGCATCGAACAACTTTTTCTCTGTTTTGAAAGTAGTGAAACCGCACAATCATCACTCTGGGCCTTTGATTCTCTCGCTCCTCCGAGGGCATGGGGCCAATACGGTGCGCTCTATCCAGCAATGGAGCGGTTGGAAAGATTTCCAATCCGAGGACATCCTGAAATTTTTTTTTACATAAACATTACCAGATCGCTCCCTTCTTCTTGTTCCAGAATACCGATGACCCGGAGATTGCAGTGCAGTGAACGGGACTCCAGGTCCTCCACTTTATCGGTTAGTTTTTTGCTAGCCAAATTTTGCTTTAGCACCATCTGTTCCAGTGCTATAATGCGGTCACTGTAATCATTCAGGTGCTGGTCAAGCTCGTCAATACGTCGCCCTTGTGATTCAATGCCCGATTTAAAACTCCCAAAAGACGCAACAACTGGGGTCAGAGCTCAGTCAATAGCTGCTTTCACCTGTACTGCGATGGTAGATGTTAGCTACGTGATTATAGTGGTGCGTAGGTTTTCCAGGTCAAACGGTAGCTTGTCACCATGACTCGTCATGCTCTGTGAAGATTTAGGTTTCCGTAGTCTTTCAGAAGCCATAAGTCCATTCTGGTTATAATTGTAGACCTTGTGAGAGTAAACAAAACATGCCAATGCTTTGAAGGATGTGAACTGGAACGGAGTAATGTTAGTCAATTGCAAATCTGTTTTTAGAGGATTTAAACCTAACATGGTGAACAAATTATATTATAGAATTCAGACAATTTTACTGGGGTTATCTCATACAGTGTGGCAAGTAATAATCTGGAAAGACCTTTGTAATATCACAGTCTAAAACTGGATTTAAAGAGAAGCAAATCAGTAAATGAATCACATGAAAATGAATCACATGTAAATGAATCACGAATATGAATCACATGAAAATTAATCACATGGAAATTAATCACATGTAAATGTATCATATGAAAATGAATAAATAAATTAAAAAATAATTGTAAAGTAATTGAAAAAGAAGGCACCAAATGTCTTTAAAAAGATTCAGGTTGCCTGAAAAGCACATAAAATGCTCGGGAGCTCACTCCACGCATGCCTTCTCACTCACATGCTCAGCCAGAAGTCCCAGTTTCTGGAACTTTTCTTGAAGGAGTTTGGGCATCCAGGGCAGAGCAACAACCTGGATCAACTTTTGAGGGGAGTCAGTGTGACGAACAAGCCTGACCTGCCATTCCACACCTATTATGAGTTAATTGACAGGGCAGCCTCCACAGCTCAGCTTCAGCCCCCGGCCAACAGGGCAGTGGTGGAGGTGATGCCGACCTACAAGACCGAGGGCTGTGGTAAAGAGGCCCAGCTACAGTGTCCCACATGCAGGAAACTTGGGATCCATGGATCATATTTGTGCTCTCAGGGATGTTTCAAGAGCAGCTGGCATACTCACAAATGGCTCCACAAGAGAGCACCTGCTGAGCTCCAGCCAGAGGTCAACATGGCGACCTCATCTCCAGAGCTCGAACCTGAGACCCATGAGGTGGTCTCACCTGCTGAGCTCCAGCTGGAGGTCAACGTAGCGACCTTGGCTCCGGAGCTCCAGCTCGAGATCCACGAGGTGGTCTCACCTGCTGAGCTCCAGCCAGAGGTCAATGTAGCGACCTTGACTCCAGAGTTCCAGCTCAAGATCCACGAGGTGGCCTCACCTGCCAAGCTCCAGCCAGAGGTCAACGTGGTGACCTCATTTCCAAAGCTCCAACCTGAGACCCATGAGTCGGTCTCATCCTTAGAGCTCTAGCATGAGATGCATGAGGCAGTCTCATCCTCATATTGAACCTGAGATGCACGAGGTGGTCTCACCCGCAGAGTTCCTGCCAGAGGTCAACGATGTGGTCCACCTGCCAAGCTCCAGTCGGAGTTCAATGTGGCGACCTCATCTCCAGTGCTACAGGTTGAGATCCACAAGGTGGTCTCACCTGTAGAGCTCCAGCATGAGACGTGTGAGGCAGTCTCATCCTCAGAGCTCCAGCATGAGACGCACGATGCGGTCTCATCCCCAGGGCTCCAACCTGAGACGCACGAGGTGGTCTCACCCACAGAGTTCCTGCCAGAGGTCAAAGTGGTGACCTCATCTCCAGAGCTACAGCATGAGATCCATGAGGTGGTCTCAGGTACAGAGCTCCAGCCAGAGGTCAACGAGGTGACCTTACCTTGAGGGCTCCGACCTGAGACCCACGAGGCGCTCTCATCTCCAGAGCTCAAGCATAAGGTCAAGTTCCTCCTAGAGGTCAATGAGGTGACCTCCCAAGCCAAGTTCCTGTCAGTGGTTGACCTCTCAAGCCAAGTTCCTGTCCGAGGTCGAAGAGGCGACCTCTCAAGCCAAGTTCCTGTCAAAGGTCGAAGAGATGACCTCTCAAGCCAAGTTCCTGTCCGAGCTCGAAGAGACGACCTCTCAAGCCAAGTTCCTGTATGAGGTTGAAGAGACATCCTCCCAAGACACATTCCTGTCTGAGGTCGAGGAGACTGCTTCCCAAGACACGTTCCTGTATGAGGTCGAAGAGACAGCCTCCCAAGATATGTTCCGTACGAGGACGAAGAGACGACCTCTCAAGCCAAGTTCCAGTCTGAGGTCAAAGAAGCGACCTCTCAAGCCAAGTTCATGTCCAAAGTTGAATGAGACATCCTCCCAAGCCAAGTTTCTGTCAGAGGTCGACGAGGCGACCTCCCACACCAAATTCCAGTCTGAGATCGACGAGGCTGTAGACACGACCAACCAAGTTCTCCTCATGCTTGAAACTGACGTCACAACCATCCAGGTTTTGCTCACGCCAGAGTCTGTTGACACAACCACCCAAGTTCTCATCATGCCAGAAACTGACGTCATAACAAACCAAGTTCTGCTCACACCTGAAGCCGGTGTCATGACCAACCAGGAGTTGCGCACGCCTGAAGCCGTCGTCACAACCAACCAAGTTATGCTCATGCCAGAGTCTGTTGACACGACCAACCAAATTCTCCTCATGCCTGAAACCAACGTCACGACTAAACAGTTTCTGCTCATGTCTGAAACTGACGTCACGACCAACCAGGTTCTGCTCACACCTGAATCTGACGTCACGGCCAACCGGGTTTTGCTCATGGCTGAAGCCAACGTCACAACCAACCAAGTTATGCTCATGCACGAGTCTGCTGACACAGACAACCAAGTTCTGCCCATGCCTGAGTCTGCTGACATGGACAACCAAGTTCTGCTCACGCCCGAGTCTGCTGTCATGGACAAACAAGCTCTGCTCACAAATGAGTCTGCTGACACAACCAACCAGGTTCTGCTCACGCCTGAGTCTGTTGACACAGCCAACCAAGTTCAGCCTGCAGAGTCGATGGAGGATGATGCTCCACCCTCCTGCTCCGCTGAGGACATCGCTCTGCCTTGCTGCTCCACTGAGAACGTTGCTCCACACTCAAGAGAGGCCGACAAGACGTCCCACCAAGTCCAGCACCTGTCTAAAGCTGACAACACAACTTCCCAAGCCTGGGTCTTGCATAAGGACCCCGGCGAACCAGCCTCAGCCTCATGTCTGCTCCTAGGCTTCTCAAGGAACTTGCCACTTGTCGGACAATGCCTGCATTGTAACCTGAGGGGCTGTGAAGACATTTTGCCCAGAGGACCAGGACCGCTGGGGGAGGGAGTGTATTTTGGTGCTTTGGGAGAAGCGCGTTGGGGGTGCTTTGGGGGCGCTTGGAAGCACCCTGGGGGGGTAGGGGGGTTCTGTCATGTCACAGCAAACCAGTGACTAACTTTCCCATCCTGCACTGTGGCCTACAAACATGGCCGCCATGGACTACAATTCCCAGAACACTTACATTCATGCTAATCACGCACACCTGCATCAAATTCACAGCACTCACAACCATAATATAAAAAGACTGTTTGAACACTGTTTGTTCCTCTCTCCGGGAACCATCACCTTATCGTGGTGGAGAGGTTTGTGTGTCCCAATGAACCTGAGGGCTGTGTTGCCTGGAGCCTTGTGCTCCTGGTAGGGTCTCTCAAGGCAAAGTGGTCTCAGGGGAGGGTCCAGACTAAGAATGGTTCAAAGAAACACTCATGAAGAAAGCAAAGAGAGGAGGAGTTACCCTGCCCGGAGGAAGCCCATGGCCCCCATCTGGAGCCAGGTCCAGAGGGAGGGCCTGACTGCGAACGCCTGGTGGCTGGGTTTGCCACGGGGCCCAGCCCGGCAAAGCCCGAAAAAGCAACATGGGACCCCCCTCTCCATCCTATGGGCCCACCACTCATGGGGGGAACCGTGGGGGTCAGGTGCACTGTTACACGGGTGGCAGTGAAGGTCAGGGGCCTCGACGGACCAGAGTCGGGTGGCAGAGGCTGGCTCTGGGGATGTGGAACGTTACCTCTCTGTGGGGGAAGGAACTGGAACTTGTGCGGGAGGTGGAGCGCTACCAGTTAGATCTGGTGGGGCTTACCTCTACGCACAGTCTCGGTTATGGAACCATACTCCTAGATAGGGGATGGACTCTATTCTACTCTGGAGTTGACCAGGGTGTGAGGCGCCAGGCAGGTGTGGGGATACTCACAAGTTCCCGGTTGAGCGCTGTTACATTGGAGTTTACCCCGATGGATGAGAGGGTCGCCTCCTTATGCTTACGGGTTGTGGGGGGGGGGGAAACTCTAACTGTTGTCTGTGCATATGCACCAAACACCAGTTCAGAGTATTTGGCCTTCTTGGAGACCCTGAATGGTTCGCCTCCCTAGGGAGGTGTTCCAGGCACGTCCAGCTGGGAGGAGACATTGGGGAAGACCCAGGATTAGGTGGAGAGACTATATCTCCACACTGGCCTGAGAACGCCTCAGGATCCCCCAGTCAGAGCTGGTTAATGTGGCTCGGGAAAATGAAGTTTGGGGTCCCCTGCTGGAGCTGCTGCCCCCACGACCCGATTACGGATAAGCGGTTGAGGATGGATGGATGGATGGATGGATGTTTGAACACAATGACTTCACGTAGTATTAAGTGTTCTTAACTTACTGTTAGAGACAAAGGAATCTCAGATTATGTCCTTTAGCCCTCCGTCTTCCTTTCAGCCTTTTATTTCTTTTAACTCTTAGTTCTGTGCTATGAGCGAGAAAGTTTTACCACAGAGTATTCAGGTGCCTGGAGATTCTAAATGTACACACACTGACACAATGCTGTTCACAGAGACATCCAGTTTATTTCATCCAGAACAGGAGTATTTATACACATAGATAACAGCATTGCGTAGGCAGGTTTCTACTTGTGCAGGTGCTAGACAGATTTAGACAAAACACACAGCACACTACAAAAATAAGTCTTTTCAAGATATAGAAAATACATGTGTCAGCTATAATAAAGGATGGCAGTTGATCAGCTTATTCAAAGAGGTAATTAAATGAATACATTCATCATAGGTATTTGACAGCAGTTCATAATATAAGAAAATACATGATATAAGAGAATTTCCTTTCACTTACCAAGCGACTTTGTTTCTCGTTTCTCGTTTTGTATTTTGCCTCGCCTTGTTTATGCCCATTTGCCGATCGCCTGACCTTTTGCATGTTTTTGGACCATGCTTTGGATTACTGATTTGGATTTGTCTGCCTATATCTTCTTTAGTAAAACTCTTATCTGCATTTGCATCTGCCCATACCGTGACATATAGCGTATAACTGTGTCATGCTTGTTCTCATTCCCATTCTCATCTTGTCAAGGAGGTGGTATAGCACTCTGATCCTTTATTGTTTAATGTTTACTTTTAGACTTTTCTTGCCACATGCATAGAAAAGATGTACTATGTTGTTTGTATCAGCAAATAGCAGTTATGCAGAGTACTGATGCATAGTTTGTAAGATGTTCATATCTTTTAAGCTATTTTGGCAGGCAGGCCCAGATGGATTTAAATGATGGACAATGATTATATTGTTTGTGAGAATCTGTACCAATTTACAGAGCCTTGCCCTAACTGAAGTATAATGCCAACAGCTAAGCATGGAGCTCACAGACTATACTGACTTTTCATTAACCTTCCTCTGACATGGCGTGGTTACAGCAGGGAGTAAAGTGAACAGCTGACACAGCTGCGGAGCCCCTAGGAAGAAGAGAGAGTGGAGGTGGCGACAGTGCTAACAGCCCACCATCAAATCATTCTGATGAACAGAGTGTAACGTAGAAGTGTGGCTCAATATCTGAGAGTAAAGAAAGGTTGGAAGAGCATCTCAACAGCAGCATATTAACATCCTTAAAATGAAATCTGTGTAGCTTTTGCTGCAATATTTTTTAGGAACCCCTAAGGGAGTCATAGATAATGCAGACCATCAACAACATGGTGTTTTACATCACCAGTCTTATGAGCTGCCTACCTATTGGGGAGAATCAGATAGCAGATGTACTGTCAGAGCAGACAGATTACTGTCTGTCCAATGTGTTTCACAGACATGGTAGAGAAAAATGGCATACTCTTGTGTCTGCACCATACATACCTGTTGTATGCAGGCAAGTTGTAATTTTCCTCACTAAAGTGTGAAACACTGGGCATAAACCCCTTATTTGCACAATGAATTATATTTTTGAGTCAGCTAGAATCATCTCTTTCTGAGTCTACCCTACAAGTGTAGTGGCAGCATTGTCTTCGTAACAGGGACAGATGAATGAAGGAAGATTCAGTAGTGCAGTGTGCAGTGTTTAAAGAATTTTCTCATCTCATGAATTTCAGTAGCAAACTGAGATAAAAGCAAGAATAGTTGTTTATTGCCTTTTATTTAGGCATCTAACAACTAACATAATGAGTATTGATATATTTTGTAAGAAGGCTGTTCAGATCCATATACTTGTAGAATCTGTGAGCCTTACTTGACATATTTTTACTTTATCATATAATGTATGCTGTTGTTTGTAGGATCCACTGCGATTTGGAACAGAGTACATATTTTAGTGGAGAGGGTTGACTACTACTTATGGATGGAGGGTGAAGTCGCAATAGTACATAGTACTCATATCTGAATTATAACTTCATAAAAATAGCATAGAGATACAACAAAATTATCAAAATGTGATTAGCAGTACAACAGTGTGTGTGTCACGTTTCATGACGCAACGGAGATATGACGGATGCAAGTGCAGTATGAACAGTTTTATTGAGAGACACGCAGGCAGGTAAATCCAAACAGTAATCCAAAACGTAATCCACAAACATAATCCAGTAACATGCAAAGTTCAGACGATCGGCAAACAGGCATACACAGGGCGAGGCAGGAATCAAGGTCGTGGTCACGGAAAACAGGGTCGAGACACAAAACATGAAACATAAGTAATGGCGAGATACTGGGAGCGGAGAAACCAGCATGAACTAAACAGACGAATCTAAACAAGAACCATGAAACATGACATGAACTATGACTGTGACTGTGACTGTGGTTATCTATCGTAAGGAATCTGAACTAATCTACTCTACTCTACTATATCGAATCGAATCTACTCTAATATTCCGCCCTGTGTGCTGGGAGACGCGCGGTATATATACAAACCTAATCAGCCTTGTAATGGCTGACGGCTGAGGGCAATTCAGACACACGTGAAACCATAGCCAATGACAGAACAGGGAGGAGACATAACAAAACATAACAAATGCACGTTTGTCAACAACGAAAAAGCAGGTGCTCGCGCACCATGCTCGGCAGCGTGCACTCACATGCTCTGCAGCACGCTGCTTAAAGGGGAAGTCGTGACAGTGTGTTATTATATATCATGCTTGTTATCATGGTTGTGTGTCAAACTTTTATCTCACTTAGATGCTCATTTTGCTTAGAATATTGCATAATAGGACACACACAGGACTCTATAACTCTTAAAGAACTACTTCACGCCTAAAGAATTACTATTCAATGTACTGTTCAGTGTATTGTAGGGTTCTAGCTTAGATTCTCTTGGGTTTCAAGATGTAATCATTTACTATATTATAACATATTTAGAGCATGTAGTTACAGTAGATTAATGTACTCATTGATTGCTCAGTTGCACTAGAAAAATGTTAACAGCCAAATTAATTTATATGATAATTTAAAACATCCTTGATGAATTAAAGTTTCAGTATAACATAGAAATTTTGCAGGTGAATTAAAACAGAAAATGTATATGAAGTATGCAAACATTAGTGAAGTCTGTGAAACACAAACAAATGTTCAAGACACCTTTCAGAATTTATGTACAAATGTATATTACTAGAAAATGTATATGTATATAAGGAGGCCTGGGGCACAGATGGCATTCTAGAGCATACGAAAGGTGTTCAGTGGCATTGAGGTCAGGGCTCTGTGCAGACCACTCAAGTTTTTCCACTCTA